>NC_084633.1:14406307-14481307 GCF_033978795.1 Nerophis ophidion | reverse complement strand
ATTAGTAATTTCAAAAGAAAAACATATATCATTTTGTTTATATTTTTCATTCATGAGCCTTTTACAACTTTTTTTTCATAAGAATAAACATTTTATATAAACTGCAGTTTTAAAATAATACATACATTTTTTGATACTCCAAGATGGCGGCGCCCGGACGGGCTGCGCTCTCGAGGAGCTCCTGCTAAAGATGGAACATTTGGCAGAAATACCTGACAATTCCACAGACTTTATGGCTGGCTCGCATCGTGGTCACTCCGTGATCACGTACGACCGCCAGACACTTCTGGATGTGGACACATCGGGCCGTTTTGGACTGATAGACGCGTGCGTGCTAAACATGCTAACTAGCATGGGAATACGTCGGCGGCTACATCCAGCGGCCTGTGAAGCAGCGGAGTCTAGTAGCAGCGGGGGCCGTCTACGGAGCAGACGCCAGCGGTGTGATCGGAAACGCGGATGCCGAGCGGGGCTTAAAACAAAGCAGAATGCTAATCCCCACAGAACACCACTTTCCTCCATCCCGAAGACGGATTTAGATGGAAAATGCGAGACTACTGGTCTGGGTAAGGAGTCAGTTAAATTAGAACAAGTTTTTTCTGCTTTGAGTGTTTCAGAGTTGGACGTGTTTTACTGAGGTGGCTAACTATGATGCGTGCAGTTTATCAAAGCAACAAACAAACAATCGGAAAATCCCCGTTACTGAGGTGGCTAACCATGATGCGTGCAGTTTATCAAAGCAACAAACAAACAATCGGAAAATCCCCGTTACTGAGGTGGCTAACCATGATGCGTGCAGTTTATCAAAGCAACAATCAAACAATCGGAAAATTCCTGTCGTATCAATTCCTAGATATGGTCGTAATTATACTGAATGCACTGGGCATAATAAACACAACATTATCAATATTGCTACTACGGATAATTTGATCAAAAATTCCCTGAAACAGCCAACTACCTATAATATAGGTTTTTTAAACATAAGATCACTGTCTCCCAAAACGTTATTAGTTAATGATATTATCAGAGACAACAATCTTAACGTCATCGGTCTCAGCGAAACCTGGCTTAAACCAAACGACTTTTTTGGGCTAAATGAGGCATGTCCTCCTAACTTTACACATGCGCATATTGCCCGTCCGCTTAAAAGGGGTGGGGGGGTCGCACTAATATACAACGAAAACTTTAACCTTAGTCCTAACATAAATAATAAATATAAATCGTTTGAGGTGCTTACTATGAGGTCTGTCACACCGCTGCCTCTACACCTGGCTGTTATCTACCGCCCCCCAGGGCCCTATTCGGACTTTATCAATGAATTCTCAGAGTTTGTTGCTGATCTAGTGACACACGCCGATAATATAATCATAATGGGGGACTTTAATATCCATATGAATACCCCATCGGACCCACCGTGCGTAGCGCTCCAGACTGTAATTGATAGCTGTGGTCTCACACAAATAATAAATGAACCCACGCATCGCAACGGTAATACGATAGACCTAGTGCTTGTCAGGGGCATCACCGTTTCCAAAGTTACGATACTCCCGTATACTAAAGTATTGTCCGATCATTAGCTTATAAAATTCGAGGTTCAGACGCATGTTCGTCAAACTAATAATAATAATAACTGCTATAGCAGCCGCAACATTAATACGGCCACAACGACAACTCTTGCTGACCTACTGCCCTCGGTAATGGCACCATTCCCAAAGTATGTGGGCTCTATTGATAACCTCACTAACAACTTTAACGCTGCCCTGCGCGAAACCATTGATAACATAGCACCGCTAAAGTTAAAAAAGGCTCCAAAAAAGCGCACCCCGTGGTTTACAGAAGAAACTAGAGCTCAGAAATTATTATGTAGAAAGCTGGAACGCAAATGGCGCACGACTAAACTTGAGGTGCACCATCAAGCATGGAGTGATGGTTTAATAACTTATAAACGCATGCTTACCTTAGCTAAAGCTAAATATTACTCAAATCTCATCCACCGTAATAAAAACGATCCTAAATTTTTGTTTAGTACGGTAGCATCGCTAACCCAACAAGGGACCCCTTCCAGTAGCTCCACCCACTCATCTGATGACTTTATGCAATTCTTTAGTAAGAAAATTGAAGTCATTAGAAAGGAGATTAAAGACAATGCGTCCCAGCTACAACGGGGTTCTATTAACACTGACACGATTGTATATACGGCGGATACTGCCCTCCAAAATAGTTTCTCTCGTTTTGAGGAAATAACATTAGAGGAATTGTTACAACGTGTAAATGGAATAAAACAGACAACATGTTTACTTGACCCTCTTCCTGGGAAACTGATCAAGGAGCTCTTTGTATTATTAGGTCCATCAGTGCTAAATATTATAAACTTATCACTCTCCTCGGGCACTGTTCCCCTAGCATTCAAAAAAGCGGTTATTCATCCTCTTCTTAAAAGACCTAACCTCGATCCTGACCTCATGGTAAACTACCGACCGGTGTCTCACCTTCCCTTTATTTCAAAAATCCTCGAAAAAATTGTTGCGGAGCAGTTAAATGAACACTTAGCGTCTAACAATCTATGTGAAACCTTTCAATCCGGTTTCAGGGCAAATCACTCCACGGAAACAGCCCTCGCAAAAATGACTAATGATCTATTGCTAACGATGGATTCTGATGCGTCATCTATGTTGCTGCTCCTCGATCTTAGCGCTGCTTTCGATACCGTCGATCATAATATTTTATTAGAACGTATCAAAACACGAATTGGTATGTCAGACTTAGCCCTGTCTTGGTTTAACTCTTATCTTACTGATAGGATGCAGTGTGTCTCCCATAACAATGTGACCTCGGACTACGTTAAGGTAACGTGTGGAGTTCCCCAGGGTTCGGTCCTTGGCCCTGCACTCTTCAGTATCTACATGCTGCCGCTAGGTGACATCATACGCAAATACGGTATTAGCTTTCACTGTTATGCTGATGACACCCAACTCTACATGCCCCTAAAGCTGACCAACACGCCGGATTGTAGTCAGTTGGAGGCGTGTCTTAATGAAATTAAACAATGGATGTCCGCTAACTTTTTGCAACTCAACGCCAAAAAAACGGAAATGCTGATTATCGGTCCTGCTAGACACCGAACTCTATTTAATAATACAACTCTAACATTTGACAACCAAACAATTAAACAAGGCGACACGGTAAAGAATCTGGGTATTATCTTCGACCCAACTCTCTCCTTTGAGGCACACATTAAAAGCGTTACTAAAACGGCCTTCTTTCATCTCCGTAATATCGCTAAAATTTGCTCCATTCTGTCCACTAAAGACGCTGAGATCATTATCCATGCGTTTGTTACGTCTCGCCTCGACTACTGTAACGTATTATTTTCGGGTCTCCCCATGTCTAGCATTAAAAGATTACAGTTGGTACAAAATGCGGCTGCTAGACTTTTGACAAGAACAAGAAAGTTTGATCACATTACGCCTGTACTGGCTCACCTGCACTGGCTTCCTGTGCACTTAAGATGTGACTTTAAGGTTTTACTACTTACGTATAAAATACTACACGGTCTAGCTCCATCCTATCTTGCCGATTGTATTGTACCATATGTCCCGGCAAGAAATCTGCGTTCAAAGGACTCCGGCTTGTTAGTGATTCCCAAAGCCCAAAAAAAGTCTGCGGGCTATAGAGCGTTTTCCGTTCGGGCTCCAGTACTCTGGAATGCCCTCCCGGTAACGGTTCGAGATGCCACCTCAGTAGAAGCATTTAAGTCTCACCTTAAAACTCATTTGTATACTCTAGCCTTTAAATAGACTCCCCTTTTTAGACCAGTTGATCTGCCGTTTCTTTTCTTTTTCTTCTATGTTCCACTCTCCCTTGTGGAGGGGGTCCGGTCCGATCCGGTGGCCATGTACTGCTTGCCTGTGTATCGGCTGGGGACATCTCTGCGATGCTGATCCGCCTCCGCTTGGGATGGTTTCCTGCTGGCTCCGCTGTGAACGGGACTCTCGCTGCTGTGTTGGATCCGCTTTGGACTGGACTCTCGCGACTGTGTTGGATCCATTGTGGATTGAACTTTCACAGTATCATGTTAGACCCGCTCGACATCCATTGCTTTCCTCCTCTCTAAGGTTCTCATAGTCATCATTGTCACCGACGTCCCACTGGGTCATTATTGTCACCGATGTCCCACTGGGTGTGAGTTTTCCTTGCCCTTATGTGGGCCTACCGAGGATGTCGTGGTGGTTTGTGCAGCCCTTTGAGACACTAGTGATTTAGGGCTATATAAGTAAACATTGATTGATTGATTTTTTGAATAACATTAAACTGGATATTTTCATCATTTTAATTTGCATTTTGATCGCAGTACTTTCCTACTATGGCGTCTTCTCCACTTTTTGTATTACAATGTGATGATATAACATATTCAGTTGTCATTTTAAAATATTGTATTTCTTGGCGATGCTACTTTCAGTGCAGTAACCAAAACATGATGACTGTTACCCATGCGCGTTTCGAAATTAAAGGCCTACTGCAACCCACTACTACCGACCACGCAGTCTGATAGTTTATATATCAATGATGAAATATTAACATTGCAACACATGCCAATACGGCCGGTTTAGTTTACTAAATTGCAATTTTAAATTTCGCGTGGAAGTATCATGCTAAAACGTCGCGCGTGATGACGTGTGCGCGTGACGTCACGCATCGTAGAGGACATTTTGTTCCAGCAACGTTCACAGCTATAAGTCGTCTCTTTCATCGCATAATTCCACAGCATTCTGGACATCTGTGTTGCTGAATCTTTTGCAATTTGTTCAATGAATAATGGAGACGTCAAAGAAGAAAGCTGTAGGTGGGAAGCTGTGTATTGCGGCCGCCTTTAGCAACACAAACACAGCCGGTGTTTCATTGTTTACATTCCCGAAAGATGACGGTGAAGCTTTACTACGGAACAGGGCGGTCAAGCGGTTGGATTGGACCACACACACACAAACTACAGTGTATTATGCAGCGATCATTTCGAAAGATCGTGTTTCGAAGAGGGTCCCTTGCGAAGGGCAGAGATGGGCATCGCCACCACCCGTCAACAGGTGCTTACGAAAGGCGCGGGGCCGACATTCGGGTTGTACAGGTACGACCATATAATCAACTAAAACACTAGTAACACAATAAGCAGATAAGGGATTTCCCAGAATTATCCTAGTAAATTTGTCTGAATCGCTCCCACAGTATAGTATCGGTTGGGGACATCTCTACGCTGCTGATCCGCCTCCGCTTGAGATGGTTTCCTGTGGACGGGACTCTCGCTGGTGTCTTGGATCCGCTTGAACTGAACTCTCGCGGCTGTGTTGGAGCCACTATGGATTGAACTTTCACAGTATCATGTTAGACCCGCTCGACATCCATTGCTTTCGGTTTCTCATAGTCAGCATTGTCACTGGCGTCCCACTGGATGTGAATTCTCCCTGCCCACTGGGTGTGAGTTTTCCTTGCCCTTTTGTGGGTTCTTCCGAGGATGTTGTAGTCGTAATGATTTGTGCAGTCCTTTGAGACATTTGTGATTTGGGGCTATAGAAAATAAACATTGATTGATTGATTGATTTTTTTTTCTAATCCTTCACTCTCACTTTCCTCATCCACAAATCTTTCATCCTCGCTCAAATTAATGGGGAAATCGTCGCTTTCTCGTTCCGAATCGCTCTTGCTGCTGGTGGCCATGATTGTAAACAATGTGAGGATGTGAGGAGCTCCACAACCCGTGACGTCACGTGCACATCGTCTGCTACTTCCGGTACAGGCAAGGCTTTTTTATCAGCACCAAAATTTGCGCACTTTATCGTCGATGTTCTCTACTAAATAATTTTAACAAAAATATGGCAATATCGCGAAATGATCAAGAATGACACATAGAATGGACCTGCTATCCCCGTTTAAATAAGAAAATCTCATTTCAGTACGCCTTTAAGGGACAAAAAAATAAAAAAATTGCCTGCACATTCATCCAGATCTGAACCAATAACTCAGTGAATAAGTGCAATTGTGTAATTATGCTAATCAACAAATACAAACAGGGACAACAATCTTCACAATGGAGGCACAAAGGCCCATAAATAATAAAACACGACAATGAGAGAACAACCGAGACAGAGCGCGGTGCTCCCCGCAGGACAACATTAACTTCACTCTTCAACCTTGTACTTTATTCAGATAAACAGTATTAGAGGGGAAATAGCGGCGACAATGCCGGGGAGATTTGCAATAATTGAAGTCTTTGATAGTGACAACGGAGTGGGAGGAGGCGCCACGGCGTGTGTAGCTTGAACACGCTTGGCTTTCATGTTGGAACAAAAAAAAAACACACCGCTATCGCCTACACCATGGCGGTGAGGAATGCAGAGAGGAGGATCAGAAAATGATGTATTTTGCAGAAACACCAGCTCCAAAGAGGACTGAACATTCACTCGGTGCACAATCACAAGATGAAAATGTGGCGTCCATAGGGCGAATGGCCTATTTTTTTGTGTCTTTTTTCGTATTATTATTATTATTATCCATCCATCCATCCATTTTCTACCGCTTATTCCCTTTTGGGGTCGCGGGGGGCGCTGGCACCTATCTCAGCTACAATCGGGCGGAAGGCGGGGTACACCCTGGACAAGTCGCCACCTCATCGCAGGGCCAACACAGATAGACGGACAACATTCACACTCACATTCACACACTAGGACCAATTTAGTGTTGCCAATCAACCTATCCCCAGGTGCATGTCTTTGGAAGTGGGAGGAAGCCGGAGTACCCGGAGGGAACCCACGCATTCACGGGGAGAACATGCAAACTCCACACAGAAAGATCCCGAGCCTGGATTTGAACCCAGGACTGCAGGACCTTCGTATTGTGAGGCAGACGCACTAACCCCTCTTCCACCGTGAAGCCCATTATTATTATTATTATTATTATTTTCGAAATGTAAAAAACTTCATTGTGGTCTACATAACATTCTTACCACACCATAGACAGCATCTCTGTCTGGACTGGAGCCTGCAATGCCTCGGACTGGAAGTCTCTCCAATGAGTGGTGAGGACGGCGGAAAAGATTATCAGGACTCCTCTTCCTCCTATCCAGGGGATCGCAAAAAGCCGCTGCCTGACCAGGGCTCAGAACATCTGCAAAGACTCCTCCCACCCCCACCAAGGACTGTTTTCACTGCTGGACTCTAGGGAGAGGTTCCCCAGCCTCAGAAGCAGAACCTCCAGGTTCTGTAACAGCTTCTTCCCTCAGGCCGTAAGACTCTTGAACGCATCATAATAATCCCTTCAATTCCCCCCCAAAACAGATTAACTCGCAGGAATCAAAAGACAATACAACATACATCCATAAACCTGGATGCACATGCAAAAGTGCAATATATTTATCTGAACAGTAATCTATTCATTTATATCTGCACCTTTTTTTTTATCCTGCACTATCAAGAGCTAATGCAACGAAATTTCATTCTTATTTGTACTGTAAAGTTCAAGTTTGAATGACAATAAAAAGGAAATCTAAGTCTAATGGTGGTTCTTTGGTCGAAATGTTGCATAGATGATGTTTTACAGATCATCTTCAAGCCGCTTTCTGACAGTCGGTTCCGGATGCGCCGTCTTATTTACGTGGCTCACCTTCGGCAGCGTCTTCTCCCCGTCATTTTTTATTGTCGCGGTGTAGCGTGCAAGGACGGGGGTGGAAGAAATGTCAAAAGATGGCGCTAACTGTTTTAAAGACAATCAGACTTTACTTCAGGGCTTCACGGTGGTAGAGGGGTTAGTGCTTCTGCCTCACAATTCCGAAGTTCCTGCAGTCCTGGGTTCAAATCCAGGCTCGGGATCTTTCTGTGTGGAGTGTGCATGTTCTCCCCGTGAATGCGTGGGTTCCTTCCGGGTACTCCGGCTTCCTCCCACTTCCAAAGACATGCACCTGGGGATAGGTTGATTGGCAACACTAAAATTTGGCCCTAGTGTTTGAATGTGAGTGTGAATGTTGTCTGTCTATCTGTGTTGGCCCTGCGATGAGGTGGCGACTTGTCCAGGGTGTACCCCGCCTTCCGCCCGATTGTAGCTGAGATAGGCGCCAGCGCCCCTCGCGACCCCAAAAGGGAATAAGCGGTAGAAAATGGATGGATGGATGGACTTTACTTCAATGAATAATGGAGCATACAAAACCGTCCGGTCGGAACCCTCAAATAAAATTCCTTGGGTGAATAATGTAAACTCACTACACCGGTATGTTTTGGGGCTTTCATAACGAGTTTACTGACAGATATAAGTAAGAACTTTACACTATTTTATATTAGAAATGGCAACAGTGGTGGATGAATGTCCCATAACAAGAAGATAGAGGAATAAGAAGAAGCTTATCGACAATGGTGTCCACACGGACTACAAAGGCGGATGCTCACACTTTTTCAGGCTTTATGCAGTTCCCAGATACAGATCAGCAGGTACCAGAAGATAAGAAAAGTTGCTTTTGCATAATCTTGCGAAACAAAACACCATATAATATGTCTTACTTTATACAACATAATAATACTTTAATGCGCCGACAATCCATCAAGCGGTGCGGCTCCATAGCTTACCAAAGTCATGGTAAAATATTTTGATAGATTTTTGAGCGCCGTGTGTAATGTTCTATATTTCCAATGGAACATTTAAAATGTTGGTGTTGTTTACTTTAAACATATTGCAATCATAGTGCAGTCTACACTTATCTCTTATGTTTGACTGCCATCTACTGTTCACACTTATCATTAAACATTTTCCCAAATAAACAAGCTTCAAGGTAAGCAAGCTCAACCA
Organism: Nerophis ophidion; assembly: GCF_033978795.1. Lineage (NCBI taxonomy): Eukaryota > Metazoa > Chordata > Actinopteri > Syngnathiformes > Syngnathidae > Nerophis > Nerophis ophidion. Next base: position 14,472,484 of record NC_084633.1, on the reverse strand, counting down.
AACAATGTTTCAATGGAACATTTAAAATGTTGGTGGTGTTTACTTTAAACATATTGCAATCATAGTGCAGTCTACACTTATCTCTTATGTTTGACTGCCATCTACTGTTCACACTTATCATTAAACATTTTCCCAAATAAACAAGCTTCAAGGTAAGTAAGCTCAACCAAACAATGTTTCAATGGAACATTTAAAATGTTGGTGGTGTTTACTTTAAACATATTGCAATCATAGTGCAGTCTACACTTATCTCTTATGTTTGACTGCCATCTACTGTTCACACCTATCATTAAATGGTGTACCAAATAAAATAGTTTCAAGGTGAGTAAGCTCAATCAAACTTATTCCTTACATTAGACGCACCGGGGTTATAAGGCGCACTTGTCATGATCCTCTGCTCGGATCATGGCATATTCTGGTTTTGTTCTGTTTTGTATCACATCCTGTTAGTATTTTGTCCTCCTTAGTTCCTGGTGGCACTTCCTGTTTTGTTCCGTCTCCATAGTAATGCATTTGTGTCACCTGCCTTCTGTGTTTCACGCGCACCTGCCTTTTGATTATCCCCTGTGTGTAATGTTCTATATTTTCAATGGAACATATAGAATGTTGGTTTTGTTTACTTGAGTCATATTGCCATCATAGTGCAGTCTACACTTACTGTATCTCCTATGTTTGACTGCCATCTACTGGTCACACTTATGTTAAGTTAAAGTACAAATGATTGTTACACACACACTAGGTATGTTGAAATTTGTCCTCTGCAATTGACCCATCTCTTTGTTCACTCCCCTTTAAAGTATTTGATTTATAATCAAAGATTCCTACTTTACCATTAGGCAGAAGAGCATTTTTACCACTGTGTTACATGGCCTTTCCTTTTAACAACACTCAGTAAACGTTTAGGAACTGAGGAGACCAATTTTTGAAGCTTTTCAGGTGGAATCCTTTCCCATTCTTGCTTGATGTACAGCTTAAGTTGTTCAAGTTGTCGTATTTTAGGCTTCATAATGCGCCAGACATTTTTAACGGGGACAGGTCTGGACTACAGGCAGGCCAGTCTAGTACCTGCACTCTTTTACTATGAAGTCACAGTTGTAACACGTGGCTTGGCATTGTCTTGCTGAAATAAGCAGGGGCGTCCATGATAACGTTGCTTGGATGGCAACATATGTTGCTCAAAACCTGTATGTACCTTTCCACATTAATGGTCCATTCACAGATGTGTAAGTTACCCATGCCTTGGGCACTAATACACCCCCATACCATCACAGATGCTAGCTTTAAAACCGTGCGCCTTTAACAAATCCGGATGGGTCTTTTCTTCTTTTTTCTGGAGAACACGACGTCCACAGTTTCCAAAAACAATTTGAAATGTGGACTCGTCAGACCACAGAACACTTTTCCACTTTGCATCTTAGATGATCCCGAACCCAGCTAAGCCGGCGGCGTTTCCGGGTGTTGTTGATAAATGGCTTTCGCTTTGCACAGTAGAGTTCTAACTTGCGCTTACAGACGTAGCGACAAACCGTAGTTACCGACAGCGGTTTTCCGAAGTGTTCCTCAGCCCGTGCGGTGATATCCTTTACACATAAATGTCGCAGTTTATGTCCGCAACCCATTGACAGCGATAAAACCAGGGACAACTGCAATTAAAAGTTATTACTTTATGTTTCATAATATCGTGACTAATTCTAAAAATAAATAAAAAATTATTAAAACAATAATAATAATAATAATTATAAAAATAGTGGTAAAGCTACAGCTATTTCTCATAATATTATGCATGCACTGCGTGGTGATGATTTTTTATTTTTTTTTGCAAAGCATTTCCATGTAATAATAAATAAATAATATTAATAAAATATTATTATTATTATTAATATAATATTATAATATTAATATTATGCAAAATATACCTGATACTAAAAACTAGAGTACATATGCCATCCATCCATCCCGTTAGGGTTCGCTGAAGCCTATCTCAGCTGCATTCGGGAGGAAGGCGGTGTACACCCTGGACAAGTCGCTGCCTCATCGCAGTAGAGTACATATGTATAGCGTAATTAGAAAGATAATGCACAGTTTTACTGTTTAACTTTGTAAAAGTGCATTTGTTGTTGTTTTGGATCCCATTAGATTCTACCAGTGGACCAAAATGATGTGAGCAGTGGGTATAAATATCACTTTAGCCAAATATACTCGAAAAACCCGGCAGCAGTCGGGTATAAATCTTACTTCCAAACACACACACACACACACACACACACACGGCTTAGCAGTGTTCTCTAAGTAGAATGTTCCACTAAATCTGAACAGATGTTGTTTTCCTCGTCTACAGGAGTCCTGATTTCTTTATCTCTTGCACATTCACACCCGAGACCCTGGAAGAAAAAAAAAACACTCGAGTGCGCTGAGCGGGACCAACTGTTCATTCCCACGCTGTAAAAAAAAAAAAAAAAAAAAACGCCGTAAAAGAAGATAAACAGTTTCTCTGACACTCAGAAGTTTTCAAACACTTGATTAAATTCTAGCCAGCCTCAGAAAGTCTGCGATAGAGCGAGAGAGAGAGAGAGAGAGGGAGGATGCTGAGATGAGGTTAGAAGATACGAGCCCATCCTCCATCCACTCCCTCCCCGAGTCGGGAGCGTGCGATTGCCAGTAAAGTGTTCTGACCGCCACCTCCTCCCTTTCCCAGCTGCAGGAGCCTCCTGGATCTTATCGGGACGTCACACTAGTCAGCCTGATTGCCAGAAATGGAATCCATCAGTTCCCTTCCATTTGCCGAATCCTAACCGTTCCACAACCTTTTTTTTCCTTTAACGTGAACCAGATTCTCCACTTCTGAACATCTCTGCACATGAAAGAAGGACAGTTGGTCAAAAACCTGCACTAAGAGTGTGTGGTCATTTTTGACACAAATGCACCACCTGGTGGCGCTGTTATCGCTCCCTGACCAGAGTCGTGGATCAGCGAGGCCTACTCTGCAGGCCTAACATTATGATGATGGGACAAGCGGTAGGAAATGGATGGATGGTACTTTTTCGTCACTTATTAATTGTCTTTGGTACACTAATGTACCATTATTTTTGCAAAAAAATATATATCTTCCGCGGGGGCAGCAGCCTAAGCAGGGAAGCCCAGACTTTACTCTCCCCAGCCACTTTGTCCAGCTCCTCCCGGGGGACCCCGAGGTGTTCCAAGGTCAATATGTATTTAGGGACCGAATGTCCCTTTGGGACAGAGGACGCTATTGTATTTCTAAGGTTTTATTATTAATATTATTCTTTATTATTATTCCGCCGCCTCTTTGAGCTGTAAGTTGACCCCCTTAACATGCTTCAAAACTCACCAAATTTGACAAACACATCAGGACTGGCGAAAATTGCGATCTAATCCATAAACCAAAACCCAAAACTCAAAATTGCGCTCTAGGGCCATCTAGGAAAAAACATTAAAAAAACTGCTTGTAACATCCGTTAGGAATGTCATATAGACATGAAAGAAAAACTTCTATATAGGTCTAAATTTGACCTAGATTTCGTACTCTCACATCCATCAGCAAAAATCAATAGGAAGTTGGTAAAAACTCCTTCAAAACAAAAGTTTTTTCGAAAAAATTTCATTTTTGCCTCTTTGAGCTGTAATGTGACCCTCTTAACATGCTTCAAAACTCACAAAACTGGACAAACACATCAGGACTGGCAAAAATTGTGATCTAACAAAAAACCAAACCCCAAAACTTAAAATTGCGCTCTAGCGCCCTCTAGGAATAAAACACAGACAAAACTGGTCCAGGAAGAAAACACAGACAAACCTGCTTGTAACTTCCGGTAGAAATGTCGTAGAGACATGAAACGAAATCCTCTATGTTGGTCTGACTTAGACCTAGATTTCATACTCTCACATCCACCAGCAAAAATGAACAGGATGTTGGCAAAAAACCCTTCAAAACAAAAGTTTTACAAAAAATGTCATTTTTGCCTATTTGAGCTGTAATTTGACCCCCTTAACATGCTTCAAAACTCACCAAACTGGACACACACATCAAGACTGGCAAGAATTGCGATTTAATAAAAAACCAAACCCCAAAACTTAAAATTGCGCTCTAGCGCCCCCTAGGAATAAAACACAGACAAAACTGGTCCTAGGAAGAAAACAGACAAACCTGCTTGTAGCTTCCGGTAGAAATGTCGTAGAGACATGAAACGAAATCTTCTATGTTGGTTTGACTTAGACCTAGATTTCATACTCTCACATCCATCATCAAAAATCAACAGGAAGTTGGAAAAACCCCTTCAAAACGAAAGTTTTTTTCTAAAAAATGTCATTTTTCCCTATTTGAGCTGTAATGTGACCCTCTTAACATGCTTTAAAACTCACAAAACTGTACACACACATCAGGACTGGCAAAAATTGCGATCAAATAAAAAACCAAACCCCAATACTTAAAATTGCGCTCTAGCGCCCCCTAGGAATCAAACACAGACAAAACTGGTCCAGGAAGAAAACAAAGACAAAAATGCTTGTAACGTCCGTTAGGAATGTCGTAGAGACATGAAACAAAAAAATCCATATAGGTTTGACTTAGACCTAGATTTCATACTCTCACATCCATCAGCAAAAATCAACAGGAAGTTGGCAAAAACCCCTTCAAAACAAAAGTTTCCTACAATATGTCATTTTCGCCTCTTTGAGCTGTAATTTGACCTCCTTAACATGCTTCAAAACTCACCAAACTGGACACACACATCAGGACTGGCAAAAATTGCGATCTAATAACAAAACCAACCCCAAAACTTTAAATTGTGCTTTAGCGCCCCTAGGAATAAAACACAGACAAAACTGGTCCAGGAAGAAAAAACAGACCAACCTGCTTGTAACTTCCGGTAGAAATGTCTTAGAGACATGAAACAAAAACGTCGGTCTGGGTGATGGCAGGAAGCACCAGTGTGTATGGGTGAAAGAAAGAAGCACCAGTGTGACCCCAGGATGCAGGGAAGGTAGGTAATGTGCAGGTAAAGATATGTTTAATGGGTAAAAGCAGGAAACACCAGCAAAAGCCGGTCCCGTCCATCGCTGCTTGCAGCTTTAATTCTATATTGCTCTCTTTATCTTTGGTATCAACATTATTATGCAAACTCAAAGTTTTTTTTTGTTTGTTTGTTTTTTGTTGTTGCTATTTTTGTATTACAACATTTTATTATTGATCATGTTGTACTGCATTGTAATCGTTTGTGTTTTTTGCCTGGACCCCAGGAAGAATAGTCTCCACTGCGGTGTAGACGAACGCGGATCTTTAATAAACTAAACTAAACGTAACCAGAAATCTTAAACATAATGAAAGATAAAAATGTTTGATTTACTTTCCCTAAATATATAAACGCATTCATTATCTCTTCATGTTATATTATGTTCCTTCCTTTTTAGGTTGGACTCTCTATCCAATCAGAATTCAGCTAGCTTTTGTTGCCATGCTGTACCAAATCTGCCCGAGGCCTTCAGACTCAACAATGCGGGCGTCCGTGCACTGTAAGTGAACGGACACATACAGTTGATAGACAATTGCTATGAAATGAAATGGATTAAATATTCTCTGCTTCTTCCTACTCCTTATCGGACATGTTGTAATGACAAACTGGAAATATGCGATGTATCATATTGAGTTTGAGTTTATTTGGAACATGCATGAATACAACGAGATATGTCACACATTACAGTCCAGATAGTTCTTATCCTCTTTGGTCCGGTGGAAACGGCATCCACAGTTTCCAAAAACAATTTGAAATGTGGACTCGTCAGACCACAGAACACTTTTCCCCTTTCCATCAGTCCATCTTAGATGAGCTATGGCCCAGCGAAACCGGCGGTGTTGCCGGGTGTTGTTGATAAATGGTTGTCGCTCTGCATAGTAGAGTTTTAACTTGCACTTACAGATGTAGTGACCAACTGTAGTTACTGAAGTGTTCCTGAGCCCATGTGGTGATATCCTTTACACACTTATGTCGCTTTTTGATGCAGTACCGCCTGAGGGATCGAAGGTCACAGTCATGCCGCTTACGTGCAAGGATTTCTCCAGATTCTCTGAACCTTTTGATGATATTACAAACCGTAGATGGTGAAATCCCTAAATTCCTTGCCATGGCTCGTTGAGAAATGTTGTTCTTAAACTGTTGGACAATTTGCTCACGCATTTGTTCACAAAGTGGTAACCCTCGCCCCATCCTTGTTTGTGAATGACTGAGCATTTAATGGAAGCTGCTTTTATACCCAATCATGGCACCCACCTGTTCCTAATTAGCCTGTTCACCTGTGTGATGTTCCAAAATAAGTGTTTGATGAGCATTCTTCAACTTTCTCAGTCTTTTTTGCCACTTGTGCCATTTTTTTCAAACATGTTGCAGGCATCAAATTCCAAATGAGCTAATATATACAAAGAATAACAACGTTTTCCAGTTCAAACATTAAATATCTTGTCTTTGCAGTCTATTTAATTGAATATAGGTTGAAAAGGATTTGCAAATCATTGTATTTTGTTTTTATTTACCATTTACACAACGTGCCAACTTCACTGGTTTTGGGTTTTGAACTTCATTGACGTAACTATAATTGTATTATCTTAATAAAACTTTATTTTGGGAATTCTATGACTTTGCTCTTATAAAATTATGTTTTTTGGTCATAAATTATGACTTTTCTTTGTAATATTGCCATTCTTTTCTTGTAAAAATATGCAAAACCAAAAATCAGTGAAGTTGGCACGTTGTGTGAACGGTAAATAAAAATAAAATACAATGATTTGCAAATCCTTTTCAACTTTTTTTATATTCAACTAAATATAGGTTGAAAAGGATTTGCAAATCGTTGTATTTTATTTTTATTTACCATTTACACAACGTGCCAACTTCATTGGTTTTGGGGTTTTGAACTTCATTGACGAAACTATGATTTTATTAACTTAATGAACCTTTATTTTGGCAATTCTATGACTTTGCTCTCATAAACTTATGTTTTTTGGTCATAAATCATGACTTTTCTTTGTAATATTGCCATTCTATTCTTGTAAAAATATGCAAAACCCAAAACCAGTGAAGTTGGCACGTTGTGTGAACGGTAAATAAAAACAGAATACAACGATTTGCAAATCCTTTTCAACTTATATTCAGTTGAATATAAAAAAAATATATATTGTCTTTGCAGTCTGTCTAATTGAATATAAGTTGAAAAAGATTTGCAAATCATTGTATTCTGTTTTTATTTACCGTTCACACAACGTGCCAACTTCACTGATTTTGGGTTTTGCATATTTTTACAAGAATAGAATGGCAATATTACAAAGAAAAGTCATAATTTATGACCAAAAAACATAAGTTTATGAGAGCAAAGTCATAGAACTGCCAAAATAAAGGTTCATTGAGTTAATAAAATCATAGTTTCGTTAATGAAGTTCAAACCCCAAAACCAGTGAACTTGGCACGTTGTGTGAATGGTAAATAAAAACAAAATACAACGATTTGCAAATCCTTTTCAACCAATATTTAGTTGAATATAAAAAAAGTTGAAAAGGATTTGCAAATCATTGTATTTTATTTTTATTTACCGTTCACACAACGTGCCAACTTCACTGATTTTGGGTTTTGCATATTTTTACAAGAATAGAATGGCAATATTACAAAGAAAAGTCATAATTTATGACCGAAAAACATAAGTTTATAAGAGCAAAGTCATGAAATTGCCAAAATAAAGGTTCATTAAGTTAATAAAATCATAGTTTTGTTAATGAAGTTCAAAACCCCAAAACCAATGAAGTTGGCACGTTGTGTAAATGGTAAATAAAAATAAAATACAACGATTTGCAAATCCTTTTCAACCTATATTTAGTTGAATATAAAAAAAGTTGAAAAGGATTTGCAAATCATTGTATTTTATTTTTATTTACCGTTCACACAATGTGCCAACTTCACTGGTTTTGGGTTTTGCATATTTTTACAAGAATAGAATGGCAATATTACAAAGAAAAGTCATAATTTATGACCGAAAAACATAAGTTTATAAGAGCAAAGTCATAAAATTGCCAAAATAAAGGTTCATTAAGTTAATAAAATCATAGTTTCGTCAATGAAGTTCAAAACCCAAAACCAGTGAAGTTTGCATGTTGTGTGAATGGTAAATAAAAACAAAATACAACGATTTGCAAATCCTTTTCAACCTATATTTAGTTGAATATAAAAAAAGTTGAAAAGGATTTGCAAATCATTGTATTCTGTTTTTATTTACCGTTCACACAACGTGCCAACTTCACTGGTTTTGGGTTTTGCATATTTTTACAAGAATAGAATGGCAATATTACAAAGAAAAGTCATAATTTATGACCAAAAAACATAAGTTTATGAGAGCAAAGTCATAGAACTGCCAAAATAAAGGTTCATTGAGTTAATAAAATCATAGTTTCGTTAATGAAGTTCAAACCCCAAAACCAGTGAACTTGGCACGTTGTGTGAATGGTAAATAAAAACAAAATACAACGATTTGCAAATCCTTTTCAACCAATATTTAGTTGAATATAAAAAAAGTTGAAAAGGATTTGCAAATCATTGTATTTTATTTTTATTTACCGTTCACACAACGTGCCAACTTCACTGATTTTGGGTTTTGCATATTTTTACAAGAATAGAATGGCAATATTACAAAGAAAAGTCATAATTTATGACCGAAAAACATAAGTTTATAAGAGCAAAGTCATGAAATTGCCAAAATAAAGGTTCATTAAGTTAATAAAATCATAGTTTTGTTAATGAAGTTCAAAACCCCAAAACCAATGAAGTTGGCACGTTGTGTAAATGGTAAATAAAAATAAAATACAACGATTTGCAAATCCTTTTCAACCTATATTTAGTTGAATATAAAAAAAGTTGAAAAGGATTTGCAAATCATTGTATTTTATTTTTATTTACCGTTCACACAATGTGCCAACTTCACTGGTTTTGGGTTTTGCATATTTTTACAAGAATAGAATGGCAATATTACAAAGAAAAGTCATAATTTATGACCGAAAAACATAAGTTTATAAGAGCAAAGTCATAAAATTGCCAAAATAAAGGTTCATTAAGTTAATAAAATCATAGTTTCGTCAATGAAGTTCAAAACCCAAAACCAGTGAAGTTTGCATGTTGTGTGAATGGTAAATAAAAACAAAATACAACGATTTGCAAATCCTTTTCAACCTATATTTAGTTGAATATAAAAAAAGTTGAAAAGGATTTGCAAATCATTGTATTCTGTTTTTATTTACCGTTCACACAACGTGCCAACTTCACTGGTTTTGGGTTTTGCATATTTTTACAAGAATAGAATGGCAATATTACAAAGAAAAGTAATAATTTATGACCGAAAAACATAAGTTTATAAGAGCAAAGTCATAAAATTGCCAAAATAAAGGTTCATTAAGTTAATAAAATCATAGTTTTGTTAATGAAGTTCAAAACCCAAAACCAGTGAAGTTGGCACGTTGTGTAAATGGTAAATAAAAACAAAATACAACGATTTGCAAATCCTTTTCAACCAATATTTAGTTGAATATAAAAAAAGTTGAAAAGGATTTGCAAATCATTGTATTTTATTTTTATTTACCGTTCACACAATGTGCCAACTTCACTGGTTTTGGGTTTTGCATATTTTTACAAGAATAGAATGGCAATATTACAAAGAAAAGTCATAATTTATGACCAAAAAACATAAGTTTATAAGAGCAAAGTCATAAAATTGCCAAAATAAAGGTTCATTAAGTTAATAAAATCATAGTTTCGTTAATGAAGTTCAAAACCCCAAAACCAATGAAGTTGGCACGTTGTGTAAATGGTAAATAAAATTAAAATACAACGATTTGCAAATCCTTTTCAACCTATATTTAGTTGAATATAAAAAAAGTTGAAAAGGATTTGCAAATCATTGTATTCTGTTTTTATTTACCGTTCACACAACGTGCCAACTTCACTGATTTTGGGTTTTGCATATTTTTACAAGAATAGAATGGCAATATTACAAAGAAAAGTCATAATTTATGACCGAAAAACATAAGTTTATAAGAGCAAAGTCATAAAATTGCCAAAATAAAGGTTCATTAAGTTAATAAAATCATAGTTTCGTCAATGAAGTTCAAAACCCAAAACCAGTGAAGTTGGCATGTTGTGTGAATGGTAAATAAAAACAAAATACAACGATTTGCAAATCCTTTTCAACCTATATTTAGTTGAATATAAAAAAAGTTGAAAAGGATTTGCAAATCATTGTATTCTGTTTTTATTTACCGTTCACACAACGTGCCAACTTCACTGGTTTTGGGTTTTGCATATTTTTACAAGAATAGAATGGCAATATTACAAAGAAAAGTCATAATTTATGACCAAAAAACATAAGTTTATAAGAGCAAAGTCATAGAATTGCCAAAATAAAGGTTCATTAAGTTAATAAAATCATAGTTTCGTTAATGAAGTTCAAAACCCCAAAACCAATGAAGTTGGCACGTTGTGTAAATGGTAAATAAAAATAAAATACAACGATTTGCAAATCCTTTTCAACCTATATTTAGTTGAATATAAAAAAAGTTGAAAAGGATTTGCAAATCATTGTATTTTATTTTTATTTACCGTTCACACAACGTGCCAACTTCACTGGTTTTTGGTTTTGCATATTTTTACAAGAATAGAATGGCAATATTACAAAGAAAAGTCATAATTTATGACCGAAAAACATAAGTTTATGAGAGCAAAGTCATAGAATTGCAATACTATGACTTTTCTCATGCAATTGTGTTTTTTGGTCATAAACTATGACTTTTCTTCATAATATTGCCATGCCATTCTTGCAAAAATATATATATTTTAGGAGTATTTTTTTTTTTTACTTCACAGCGATGTTTCAATGACCTTTGCATTACAAAAAAAAAGCCCAATTCAGGGCAATGGAGATTCAAAGTGAAATAAGAACATTTTATAACAACAACAACAAAAAAAACACTTAAGAAGAGGGAGGCATGTATTTATGGATGTGTATGAGGTAAAATGAAAGCATACCTTCTAATGTTCTCCACTTTGCGGCCGCACTTAAGTGCTCATAAAAAGGGCGCGAAGTGAGGCGGAAATGCAAAAAGGAGGGCCTGAAAAGTTACTCTTCGAAAAAGCATATATGAAGGAGACGGTTGTCATCCGTCCCCTATGCCACACACCTGAGGATCCCATCGCCCGGGTGTGAGAGTGCATATTTTAAGACCAGATGAGCTATCAGTCGGAGACAAACAGCGTAAATCACCGACATCGCATGCGCCTTGTGAGAGATTAGATCGCTTCGGGGCCTGTTTGCTTTTACCCGATCCCCGTGTGGGAAGCACTGAGGCAATGGGATTACTTTTGGAAGAGTCGTGCTTTAAACTTACGTGCAGAAGCCAAGGGAGGACAAGATAGATAAACACCACATAGCTGTCGATCTGCAGCGCCAATGGAGGACAGATTGCGTTTTTTAAAATTGCCGTACATCCAACTGCTGATAAAGGTAAATAAAATAAATTATTTATGAGAGACAAGAACACACGTTTTTGTTTTTTTAATGCATTCAAACTTGTACCGCATTTTACAGACTATAAGGCACACTTAAAATCATTTTTTTCCCCTCAAAACGTGACAGTGCTGTGATGTTTTGTTGGCATTGTGGTGATGCGGTTGCGTTCTCTCGTTGGTGCAGTCGGAAATGGACACAGCGTGAAGGTAAGAATGACTTAACGCCAAAAAAAACGGAAATGCTGATTATCGGTCCTGCTAGACACCGACCTCTATTTAATAATACAACGTTAACATTTGACAACCAAATAATAAAACAAGGAGACTCCGTAAAAAATCTGGGTATTATCTTCGACCCAACTCTCTCCTTTGAGTCACACATTAAAAGCGTTACTAAAACGGCCTTATTTCATCTCCGTAATATCGCTAAAATTCGCTCCATTTTGTCCACTAAAGACGCCGAGATCATTATCCATGCGTTTGTTACGTCTCGTCTCGATTACTGTAACGTATTATTTTCGGGTCTCCCGATGTCTAGCATTAAAAGATTACAGTTGGTACAAAATGCGGCTGCTAGACTTTTGACAAGAACAATGAAAGTTTGATCACATTACGCCTGTACTGGCTCACCTGCACTGGCTTCCTGTGCACTTAAGATGTGACTTTAAGGTTTTACTACTTACGTATAAAATACTACACGGTCTAGCTCCATCCTATCTTGCCGATTGTATTGTACCATATGTCCCGGCAAGAAATCTGCGTTCAAAAGACTCCGGCTTATTAGTGATTCCTAGAGCCCAAAAAAGGTCTGCGGGCTATAGAGCGTTTTCCGTTCGGGCTCCAGTACTCTGGAATGCCCTCCCGGTAACAGTTCGAGATGCTACCTCAGTAGAAGCATTTAAGTCCCACCTTAAAACTCATCTGTATACTCTAGCCTTTAAATAGACCTCCTTTTTAGACCAGTTGATCTGCCGCTTCTTTTCTTTCTCCTATGTCCCCCCCTCCCTTGTGGAGGGGGTCTGGTCCGATGACCATGGATGAAGTACTGGCTGTCCAGAGTCGAGACCCAGGATGGACCGCTCGCCTGTGTATCGGTTGGGGACATCTCTACGCTGCTGATCCGCCTCCGCTTGAGATGGTCTCCTGTGGACGGGACTCTCGGTGCTGTCTTGGATCCGCTTTGAACTGAACTCTCGCGGCTGTGTTGGAGCCACTATGGATTGAACTTTCACAGTATCATGTTAGACCCGCTCGACATCCATTGCTTTCGGTCCCCTAGAGGGGGGGGGGGTTGCCCACATCTGAGGTCCTCTCCAAGGTTTCTCATAGTCAGCATTGTCACTGGCGTCCCACTGGATATGAATTCTCCCTGCCCACTGGGTGTGAGTTTTCCTTGCCCTTTTGTGGGTTTTTCCGAGGATGTTGTAGTCGTCATGATTTGTGCAGTCCTTTGAGACATTTGTGATTTGGGGCTATATAAATAAACATTGATTGATTGATTGATTGATAATTTATTTAAAACTACAGAACAAACTAAGAATGATAAATACTTGCACAAAGGCACTAGAGACAAACCAACCGAACTGGCATGTGAGCTAGAAAGAACAAAAGACGCTAGCATGAGAGCTAGGGAAATAAACAAATGAGGGAATAGCGTGGAAGAACTGTGTGAAGTGAAGCGAATTATATTTATATAGCGCTTTTCTCTAGTGACTCAAAGCGCTTTACATAGTGAAACCCGATATCGAAGTTACATTTAAACCAGTGTGGGTGGCACTGGGAGCACGTGGGTAAAGTGTCTTGCCCAAGGACACAACGGCAGTGACTAGGATGGCGGAAGCGGGAATCGAACCTGCAACCCTCAAGTTGCTGGCACGGCCACTCTACCAACCGAGCTATACCGCCAAGTACTCAAAAATAGTCTTTTACCACAAGCGGGGATAGCGACGTCACCTGTTGCATGAAATAGCAAATTAGACTGCGAGGACAAATGACAAACAAGGGCAGGCTTAAATAGAGGGGATAGTCAAAAAACAGGTGCGTGTTAAAGACTAAAGGCAGGTGACACAAATGCGTTAGTATGGAAACGGAACAAAACAAGAAGTGCCACCAGGAACTAAGGAAGACAAAATACTAACAGGATGTGATACAAAACAGAACAAAACCAGAATAGGCCATGATCCGAGCAGAGGATCATGACAAGTGCGCCTTATAACCCCGGTGCGTCTAATGTAAGGAATGAGTTTTGGTTGAGCTTACTCACATTGAAGCTATTTTATTTGGTACACCGTTTAATGATAAGTGTGAACAGTAGATGGCAGTCAAACACAAGAGATAAGTTTAGATTGCACTATGATTGCAATATGTTTAAAGTAAACACCACCAACATTTTAAATGTTCCATTGAAACATTGTTTAATTGAGCTTACTCACCTCGAAACTAGTTTATTTGGTAAAATGTTTAATGATAAGTGTGAACAATAGATGGCAGTCAAACATAAGAGATACGTGTAGACTGCACTATGATTGCAATATGTTTGAAGTAAACAACACCAACATTTTATATGTTCCATTGAAAATATAGAACATTACACACGGCGCTTAAAAATCCATCAAAATGTTTTAGTACGACTTTGGTAAGCTAGGAAGCCGCACCGCTTGATGGATTGTCGGCGCATTAAACATACAAGTATTATTATCAGGCTTTCCCACACATTCATTTATTTGTGGCGGCCCGCCACAAAAGAATTACGGCCGCCACAAACAAAAAATAAAATAAAAAATAAAAGTAAAATACCTTTTTTTTTTTCTACTTTTGACTCGCTCGACCGCTCATAAAAGCAATGGGACTCTGTCTGTGAATGGAGCTTGAAGTTACATGTTATATAAATATGTAAATATTATATAAATATGTATATAAATATGTACATAAAGTGTTGTAATTATATTCCGACTCCGCGTTCTTCTTGGTCATCACCGCCGCAGCTGCCTCGTCCCCCCCAGCCCACCCGCCGCCCGACCACACCACCTGACCTGTGGGAAACACTGATTATGGTGTGTGTATAAGGTAAGACATATTATCTGGCGTTTTGTTTCGAGGAAATTATGCAAAAGCAACTTTTACTACCTTATGGTACATGCTGATCCGTATTTGGGATCTGCATAAATCTTGAAAATTTGCGCGCGTCTGCCTTTCTAGTCCCCGGCGATAAGCTTCTTTTTTTTCTCTATCTTCTTGTTATGGGACGTTCATCCTCCACTGTTGCCATTTATAATGTAAAATAGTGTAAAGTTATTACTTATAACTGTCAGTAAACTCGCCATGAAAGCGCTAAAACATACCGGTGTAGTGAATTTACATTATTTACCCGAGGACGTTTTTTTCTTGTGTTGTTGTTTCCGGATGAGGAGATACTGCTCCGTTATTGATTGAAGTAAAGTCTGAAAGTCATTAAAACAGTTAGCGCCCTCTTTTGACACTTCTTCCACTACCGTCCTTGCACGCTACACGGCTACAACAAAGATGACGGGTAGAAGAAGGGACTTGTCAGAAAGCGGCTTGAAGATGATCTGTAAAACATAATTCACGCAACATTTTGACCAAAGAACCACCATTACATGTTAATTAGACCACAAGAGATCTTTTACATTCAGAAAAAACTATCTAATAATATGACACCTTTAATTCGTCCAAATATCCGGTGTTCCTAATATATGAAAAAAAATTTTAAAAAATAGACCATTCATTAGCCTTATAATCTGGTGCGCCCTATGGTTCGGAAAATACGGTAAGTAAAAGTCCGCTTACAATGGAGCTAATGGGAGCTTTGACGTCACTATGTCCATTCCGACCAAAAAAACACAATAAATAACAATCCAAAAAAAGGCAACAATATGCAGTTTATATTTTGTGACGTGATTATTAAACAAGTAATAGTGATATTATTTTAAGCGCCAACGTTAAGGAGCTACAAACCCCAAAACCAGTGAAGTTGGCACATTATGTGAATGGTAAATAAAAACAGAATACAATGATTTGCAAATCCTTTTCAACTGATATTTAATTGAATAGACTGCAAAGACAAGAGACTTAATGTTTTAAGTGGAGTGAATTGTGAATTATATTTATATAGCGCTTTTCTCAAGTGACTCAAAGCGCTTTACATAGTGAAACCCAATATCTAAGTTACATTTAAACCCGTGTGGGTGGCACTGGGAGCAGGTGGGTAAAGTGTCTTGCCCAAGGACACAACGGCAGTGACTAGGAGGGTGCAAGCGGGGATCGAACCTGCAACCCTCAAGTTGCTGGCACGGCCGCTCTACCAACCGAGCTATACCGCCCCAGTGGAAAACGTTGTTTTTTGCAAATATTAGCTCATTTGGAATTAGATGCCTGCAACATGGTTCAAAAAAGCTGGCACAAGTGGCAAAAAAGACTGAGAATGTTGAGGAATGCTCAGCAAACACTTATTTGGAACATCCCACAGGTGAACATGCTAATTGGGAACATTTGGGTGCCATGATTGGGTATAAAAGCTGCTCATTCACAAACAAGGATGGGGCGAGGGTCACCACTTTGTGAACAAATGCGTGAGCAAATTGTCGAACAGTTAAAGAACAACATTTCTCAACCAGCTATTGCAAAGAATTTAGGGATTTCACCATCTACGGTCCGTAATATCATCAAAAGGTTTACAGAATCTGCACGTAAGCAATGATCGAAGGTCCTGCATCAAAAAGCAACATCAGTATGTAAAGGATATCCCCACATTGTCTCAGGAACATTTTTAGAAAACCACTGTCAGTTACTACAGTGGCTCGCTACGTCTTTAAGTGCAAGTTAAAACTCTACTATGCAAAGCAGGGGGGTGGGGGGTAGTCACCCACATCTGCGGTCCTCTCCAAGGTTTCTCATTGTCATCCCACTGGGTTGAGTTTTTCCTTGCCCTGATGTCGTTGTGGCTTGTGCAGTCATTTGAGACACTCGTGATTTAGGGCTATATAAATAAACATTGATTGATTGATTGACTGATTGAGGATAGTCCAGAACAAAAGCTACCTTTCTCTGGATATCAGTCTAGGTACGAACGGTCTTTTTCTTCGGATTTAAACTCCTTCAATCAATCCACATAGCCTTTTGAATTAATTTTGAGACATTCAAAAGGTTTTGTTTGTTTGTTCCTTTGAAAAAAACTCTTCTACCGGCTTTCTTTGCATCCAACTCGATACATTCTTGGCAGTAGCGTCATGTCCGTAGCGCAATCTAAGATAATTTCTTGATTCTATCTGCTATTTAACATCAGCATAACCATTAAAGACGTAGTATAAGTAATCCGTGCCAATATTAAAGCGGACATCAGCTAAAATACGTTGTAAGGTGTCACGCAGCTGTCTTTTTTCCGAAATGCAGACGGACCACTCCGGACAAGGTAAAAACGTGATTCATTCCTCAAAATACCAAAGTAGTACGAACAAAACGGAACACAAGGCGAAGGGACAACGCGCTGATCGCACTTGGAGCTGAAGCTAACCGTTTGCATAGACTATGGACAAGGAATACTCACTAAACTGTGGCATGAAACTAACAAATCTTACGTAGACAAGGCATGAAGCAAACAATGATGGCAGGCCGATCGACCGTCAAAGGCAGGCTTAAATAATGCCTCTGATTAGTGTTCGGTTAGCAGGTGAAATCAGAGACAGGTGTTGTAACTCAGAGGTAGGGCTGGGCAATATATCGATATACTCGATATATCGCGGGTTTGTCTCTGTGCGATATAGAAAATGACTATATCGTGATATTGGAGTATACGTTCTCACGCAGTTGCTTTAAGCTGCGGGCATTAGACTACATGCTCTTCTCACTCTTGTCTCTGCTTCTCACAGACAGCAAGCGTACCTTCTTAAATTCGAGCACAGGAGCATATTTGGCAGTGCACAATCACTGAGTACTTACAAGCAGACGCAGTGTGTAGACAGAAAAGGGAGAACAGACGCATTTTGGCTTAAAAACTAAAGATAAAGGTGAAGTTATAACACTGAGAAGGAAGAAGTGCTTTAAAACATAGCTAGCTTGCTAGCAGCTAACGTCCAGCCGCAGTCTGCAGTGTTTTAGCGACTTCTTAATCACTAGTCCTCGCCTCCATGGCGACAAATAAAGTAAGTATCATTCCTGCAGGACGAGGAATAGCGAAACATGCTTCACTACACACTGGCGACACAATGTAAACAAACATCATTGGTGGATCTACACCTGACATCCGCTGTAATGATACCAACTACAGGAGCGTATCTAGTTGATACTACTATGAATAAATCAATATTTTTTATTGTCACAATAAATAAATTCCTATTATGTTTATGAACTCAGGAAATATGAGTATGACCAATGTATGATCCTGTAACGACTTGGTATCGGATTGATACCTAAATTTGTGGTATCATCCAAAACTAATCTGAAGTATCCAAACAACAGAAGAATAAGTAATTTTTACATTTTAACGGAAGTGTAGATAGAACATGTTGAAAGAGAAAGTAAGCAGATATTAACAGTAAATGAACAAGTTGATTAATAATCAATTTTTACAGTTTGTCCCTCATAATTATGACACATTAATAGAGTGATACAAGACACAATATGTTACTGCATATGTCAGCGGCTAAATTAGGAGCTTTTGTTTGCTTACTTACTGTTAAAAGAAAAGTTGTCTAGTATGTTAACTATTTTATCAGTGGCCTAGTGGTTAGAGTGTCGTGAGTTCAAATCCCGGCTGAGTCACACCAAAGACGATAAAAATGGGACCCGTTACCTCCCTGCTTGACATTCAGCATCAAGAGTTGGAATTGGGGGTTAAATTACCAAAAAATGATTCCCGGGCGTGGCCACCACTGATGCTCACTGCTCCCCTCACCTCCCAAAGGGTGATCAAGGGTGATGGGTCAAATGCAGAGAATAATTTCGCCACACCTAAGTGTGTGTGTGACTATCACTGGTACTTTAAAGGCCTACTGAAACCCACTACTACCGACCACGCAGTCTGATAGTTTATATATCAATGATGAAATATTAACATTGCAACACATGCCAATACGGCCTTTTTAGTTTACTAAATTGCAATTTTAAATTTCGCTCGGAAGTATCATGCTAAAACATCATGGTATGATGACGCGTGCGCGTGACATCACTCATTGTAGAAAACCTTTTGTTCCAACACCGTTCACAGCTATAAGTCGTCTCTTTTCATCGCATAATTCCACAGTATTCTGGACTACTGTGTTGCTGAATCTTTTGCAATTTGTTCAATGAATAATGGAGACGTCAAAGAAGAAAGCTGTAGGTGGGAAGCGGTGTATTGCGGCCGCCTTTAGCAACACAAACACAGCCGGTGTTTCCTTGCTTACATTCCCGAAAGATGATGGTGAAGTTTTACTATGGAACAGAACGGTTGGATTGGACCAGACACACACAAAGTACAGTGTAATATGCAGCGATCATTTCGAAAGATCGTGTTTCGAAGAGGGTTCCTTGCGAAGGGCAGAGATGGGCATCGCCACCACCCGTCCACTGGTGCTGAAAAAAGTTGCGGGGCCGACCTTCAGGTTGTACAGGCACGACCATATAATCTCACTAAAACACTAGTAACACAATAAGCAGATAAGGGATTTTCCAGAATTATCCGAGTAAATTTGTCTAATAACATCTGAATCGCTTCCACATTAGTCCTTTTTTTTCTTTTTTTAGTCCCTCACTCTCACTTTCCTCATCCATGAATCGTTCATCCTCGCTCAAATTAATGGGGAAATCGTCGCTTTCTCGGTCCGAATCGCTCTCGCTGCTGGTGGCCATGATTGTAAACAATGTTCAGATGTGAGGAGCTCCACAACCCGTGACGTCACGCACACATCGTCTGCTACTTCCGGTACAGGCAAGGCTCTTATTAGCGACCAAAATTTGCGAAATTTATCGCCGATGTTCTCTACTGAATCCTTTCAGCAAAAATATGGCAATATCGCGAAATGATCAAGTATGACACATAGAATGGACCTGCTATCCCCGTTTGAATAAGAAAATCTCATTTCAGTAGGCCTTTAAAATAAAGCCAATAATGCCATTTTTGAGGTCCCCTTTATTTAGAAAAGTACCGAAAAGTATCGAAATACATTTTGGTATCGGTACCGGTACCGGGACAACCTTACCAAGTACTTATCTTATATCGACAAAACAACTCAGGGGGGATATCCTTTACGATCAATGGCTTTCTGGCAAGGTCATAAGCAAACAACGACAAATAGGGGACGGAAACTAAAGAGTTTCGAAGTTGTTGAAAAGGGTTTTGAGCGTAAAATCTCAACTTTGCATTCTAAATATACAAGAAACCCCTTAAAGACAGGACTAAAATACTAAAATAAGCAGTTACTTAAGGGCATTCTTCTGCATATCCTGTCTGCTAATGGGTGGGTAACACAACCGTAGGTGTACCTAAGAGCGTGCACAATGCTGACACACACACACACACACACACACACACACACACACACACACACACACACACCGCCAGCACCCGGGAGAGGCTTAGCATCCATTAATGCACTAAATCCTCCTCTTCCTCAGCATCACTCCTTGTTCCCACTCCCATGCTCTCCCCCCTACATCCCCCCCACTGAGCTTCCCAAATAACTTCAATGAATGCAGGTCAAGAGGGGGTGTAAACAGAGAAGATCCCTATTAGTAAAAAGCGGATGGAGACCCCCTGCGGGGAGCCGTGGTGTGTGCCGCATCTGTGAAGCAGTCTATGCGAGCAGGGTGACATGATATTATTGTGCTGCACCATCGTTAGAAAACTGACAGTTATACAAAACCCCAAAACCGGTGAAGTTGGAAAAGTGTAGATGGTAAATAAAAACAAAACAAACTGATTTGCAAATCCTTTTCCACCTATATTCAATTAAATAGACTAAAGACAAGATACTTAATGTTCAATTGAAAAAGTTGTTATTTTTTGCAAACATTGGCTCATTTGGAGTTTGATGCCTGCAGCATGTTTCGAAAATGCTGGCACGAGTGGCAAAAAAGACTGAGAACGTTTAGGAATGCTCATCAAACACTTATTTGGAACATCTCTCAGGTCAGGGGTAGGGAACCTATGGCTCGAGAGCCAGATGTGGCTCTTTGGATGACTGCACCTGGCTCTCAGATAAATCATAGCTGACATTGCTTAATACGATCAGTAATGAATGATTCCGCTGTTAATCACAGTGGCAAAAATAACGTTCAAAATATAAAACATTCTCATGCATTTTCATCCACCCGTCCGGTTTCTACCGTACCTGTTCAAAATTTGCATTAATGGTAATCAATCAATCAATGTATTTTATTTTGGCAATCTTCACATAAAACAAAGAACAACAACAAGAAAAGGAAAAAAAAACAACACTCATTTGAGCAATGATTGAGCCGAAAGGGTGTAGGTTGAACAAGAACAAGGTTCAAAATATATAAAATCTAAAACATGCTTCACTTATATTACTTTTTTTTTAAACAATATATAAGCAACATATATGTAGCACACGTCTCATATACACAGTTTAACATTTAAATCAAACATATACATTTGTACACTTATATATATATATATACATATACACAATTTATTTAAATTCCATATAAAGTGGTAATATATACATTTTAATATAACCTATATGTATAATTATGAAATCATAAATTGTATTTATATACATATTATATATTATTCCATCATCCATCCATCATCTTCCGCTTATCCGAGGTCGGGTCGCGGGGGCAGCAGCCTAAGCAGGGAAGCCCAGACTTCCCTCTCCCCAGCCACTTCGTCTAGCTCTTCCCGGGGGATCCCGAGGCGTTCCCAGGCCAGCCGGGAGACATAGTCTTCCCAACGTGTCCTGGGTCTTCCCCGTGGCCTCCTACCGGTAGGACATGCCCTAAACACCTCCCTCGGGAGGCGTTCGGGTGGCATCCTGACCAGATGCCCGAACCACCTCATCTGGCTCCTCTCGATGTGAAGGAGCAGCGGCTTTACTTTGAGTTCCTCCCGGATGACAGAGCTTCTCACCCTATCTCTAAGGGAGAGCCCCGCCACACGGCGGAGGAAACTCATTTCGGGCGCTTGTACCCGTGATCTTGTCCTTTCGGTCATGACCCAAAGCTCATGACCATAGGTGAGGATGGGAACGTAGATCGACCGGTAAATTGAGAGCTTTGCCTTCCGGCTCAGCTCCTTCTTCACCACAACGGATCGGTACAACGTCCGCATTACTGAAGACGCCGCACCGATCCGCCTGTCGATCTCACGATCCACTCTTCCCTCACTCGTGAACAAGACTCCCAGGTACTTGAACTCCTCCACTTGGGGCAGGGTCTCCTCCCCAACCCGTAGATGGCACTTCACCCTTTTCCGGGAGAGAACCATGGACTCGGATTTGGAGGTGCTGATTCTCATTCCGGTCGCTTCACACTTATATATATATATATATATATATATATATATATATATATATTATATATACACAATTTATTTAAATTCCATATAAAGTGGTAATATATACATTTTAATATAACCTATATGTATAATTATGAAATCATAAATTTTATTTATATACATATTATATATTATTGTCTTTCTAAAACAATGTTTGCTCTTCTTTCTTATATTTACTAATGAGAAAAGATTTAAAAAGCTTTTCAAACGGGTTTATGTTGGTGCTGTGTTTTATTTCATCCTTTAAACAGTTCCATATTTGAACCCCTGCTATTGTTATACTCATTCGTTTCTGCGTTGTTCTACAATATTGGATCTTAAAAAGTAGTTCTCCTCTTAAATCATAATTCCCTTCTCTTTGTAAAAATCTTCTCTGTAACCCTGTTGGTAAGAAGTATTTTATTTATTTTTGGTTAGCCTCAGAAAAACAATGTTGTTAAAAAGAAAATAAGACGTATTATACTCTAAAAATGTTGGTCTTTCTTAAAAATCCCCGCATATAGTTTGTATTCAGTGTTGTAAAATATAAAATGATATGGCTCTCACGGAAATACTTTTAACACTAGAACTACCACGGAGTGGTCAATTGACCTTTTTACCTAAAAGACCCACAAGAGGGTCATTTGACCCTTTGGACCCCCTGCGGACACTCCTTCTGTTGTGGAAATGTGGCTGTTAGCAGCTCACAGCTGTCACTTGAGCCTGTGTGGGGAAGGGGGAAGAAGCTGTCCCTGTTTGTCTTGGCTGTTACCACTGTAAGGTGTGACCCCCTCACCCCTCACCCCACACACGGCCCCGAAACAGCCTCATTACCATAACAAAATGAGTGATTAGTGTATTCGGTAAAAGCCGCCGGGTCAAATGACCCCTCTCTGGTACTTCTAGGTAGGCAGAAAAATCCTGGTAGTTTTAGTGTTAAAAATGTTTGGCTTGAATGGCTCTCGCAGCCAAAAAGGTTCCCGACCCCTGTCTCAGGTGAACAGGCTAATTGGGAACAGGCGGGTGCCGGGATTGGGTGTAAAAGCAGCTTCCGTGAAATGCTCAGTCATTCACAAACAAGGACGGGGCGAGGGTCACCACTTTGTGAACAAATGTGTGAGCAAATTGTTTATGAACAACAGTTCTCAACGAGCTATTTAAAGAAATGTAGGGATTTCACCATCTATGGTCCGTAATATAATCATAAGGTTCAGAGAATCTGGAGAAATCACTGCACTTAAGCCATGACTATTACGGACCTTAGATCACTCAGGCTGGTACTGCATCAAAAAGCAACATCGGCGTGTAAAGGATATCACCACATGGGCTGAGGAACACTTCGGAAAACCACTGAGAGTAACTACAGTTCGTCGCTACATCTGTAAGGCATGTTAGGGGCGGCATGGCGTAGTGGGTAGAGCGGCCGTGCTAGAAACCTGAGGGTTGCAGGTTCGCTTCCCACCTATTGACATCCAAATTGCTGCCGTTGTGTCCTTGGGCAAGACACTTCACCCTTGCCTCCGGTGCCGCTCACACTGGTGAATGAATGATGAATGAATGATTGGTGGTGGTCGGAGGGGCAGTAGGCGCAAACTGGCAGCCACGCTTCCGTCAGTCTACCCCAGGGCAGCTGTGGCTATTGATGTAGCTTACCACCACCAGGTGTGAATGAATGATGGGTTCCCACATCTCTGTGAGCGCTTTGAGTATCTAACAATAGAAAAGCGCGATATAAATCTAATCCATTATTATTATTATTATTATTATTATTATTATGTAAGTGCAAGTTAAAACTCTACTTTGCAAAGCGAAAGTTATTTATCAACAACACCCAGAAACGCCGTCGGCTTCGCTTGGCTCCTGTTCATCCAAGAGGGACTGATGAAAAGTTGAAAAGTGATCTGTGGTCTGATAAGTCCACATTGCAAATTGTTTTTGGAAACTGTGGACGTTGTGTCCACCTGGATCAAAGAGGACAAGAACCATCCGGATTGTTATAGGCGCAAAGTTGAAAAGTCAGCATCTGTGATGGAATGGGGGTGTATTAGTGCCGAAGGCATGGGTAACTTACTCATATGAGAAGGCACCATTAATGCTGAAAGGTACGTACAGGTTTTGGAGCAACATATGTTGACATCGAAGCAACATTATCATGGACGCCCCTGCTTATTTCAGCAAGACAATGCCAAGCCAGGTGTTACAAGAGCGTGGCTTTATAGTAAAAGAGTGTTTGTACTAGACTAGCATGCATGTAGTCCAGACCTGTCTCTCTCTGAAAATGTGTGACGCATTATTTATCAACAACACCCAGAAACGCAGCCGAATTCGCTTGGCCCGATTTCATCTAAGAGGGACTGATGCAAAGTTGAAAAGTGATCTGTGGTCCGACAAGTCCACATTTCAAATTGTTTTTGGAAACTGTGGACGTTGTGTCCACCCGGACCAAACAGGACAAAAACCATCCGGATTGTTATAGGCGCAAAGTTGAAAAGGCAGCATCTGTGATGGACTGGGGGTGTATTAGTGCCCAAGGCATGGGTAACTTACTCATATGAGAAGGCACCATTAATGCTGAAAGGTACGTACAGGTTTTGGAGCAACATATGTTGACATCGAAGCAACATAATCATGGACGCCCCTGCTTATTTCAGCAAGACAATGCCAAGCCAGGTGTTACAACAGCGTGGCTTTATAGTAAAAGAGTGTTTGTACTAGACTAGCCTGCCTGTAGTCCAGACCTGTCTCCCTCTGAAAATGTGTGACGCATTATTTATCAACAACACCCAGAAACGCAGCCGAATTCGCTTGGCCCGATTTCATCTAAGAGGGACTGATGCAAAGTTGAAAAGTGATCTGTGGTCCGACAAGTCCACATTTCAAATTGTTTTTGGAAACTGTGGACATTGTGTCCACCCGGACCAAAGAGGGCAAGAACCATCCGGATTGTTATAGGCGCAAAGTTGAAAAGTCAGCATCTGTGATGGAATGGGGGTGTATTAGTGCCCAAGGCATGGGTAACTTACTCATATGAGAAGGCACCATTAATGCTGAAAGGTACATACAGGTTTTGGAGCAACATATGTTGACATCGAAGCAACATAATCATGGACGCCCCTGCTTATTTCAGCAAGACAATGCCAAGCCAGGTGTTACAACAGCGTGGCTTTATAGTAAAAGAGTGTTTGTACTAGACTAGCATGCCTGTAGTCCAGACCGGTCTCCCTCTGAAAATGTGTGACGCATTATTTATCAACAACACCCAGAAACGCAGCCGAATTCGCTTGGCCCGATTTCATCTAAGAGGGACTGATGCAAAGTTGAAAAGTGATCTGTGGTCCGACAAGTCCACATTTCAAATTATTTTTGGAAACTGTGGACGTTGTGTCCACCCAGACCAAAGAGGACAAGAACCATCCGGATTGTTATAGGCGCAAAGTTGAAAAGTCAGCATCTGTGATGGTATGGGGGTGTATTAGTGCCCAAGGCATGGGTAACTTACTCACATGGGAAGGCACCATTAATGCTGAAAGGTACGTACAGGTTTTGGAGCAACATATGTTGACATCGAAGCAACATAATCATGGACGCTCCTGCTTATTTCAGCAAGACAATGCCAAGCCAGGTGTTACAACAGCGTGGCTTTATAGTAAAGGAGTGTTTGTACTAGACTAGCCTGCCTGTAGTCCAGACCTGTCTCCCTCTGAAAATGTGTGACGCATTATTTATCAACAACACCCAGAAACGCAGCCGAATTCGCTTGGCCCGATTTCATCTAAGAGGGACTGATGCAAAGTTGAAAAGTGATCTGTGGTCCGACAAGTCCACATTTCAAATTGTTTTTGGAAACTGTGGACGTTGTGTCCACCCGGACCAAAGAAGACAAGAACCATCCAGATTGTTATAGGCGCAAAGTTGAAAAGTCAGCATCTGTGATGGAATGGGGGTGTATTAGTGCCCAAGGCATGGGTAACTTACTCATATGAGAAGGCAACATTAATGCTGAAAGGTACGTACAGGTTTTGGAGCAACATATGTTGACATCGAAGCAACATAATCATGGACGCCCCTGCTTATTTCAGCAAGACAATGCCAAGCCATGTGTTGGCTTCAAAGTAAATGAGTGCGGGTACTAGACTGGCCTGCCTGTAGTCTGGACCTGTCTCCCTTTGAAAATTTGTGGCACATTATGAAGCCTGAAATACCACAACAGAGACCCCGGACTGTAGAACAACTTAAGCTGTACATCAAGCAAGAATGGGAAATAATTCCACCTGAAAATCTTCAAAAATTGGTCTCCTCAGTTCCCAAACGTTTACTGAGTGTTGTTAAAAGGAAAGGCCATGTAACACAGTGGTAAAAATGCCCCTGTGCCAACTTTTTTGTAACGTGTTGCTGCCATTAGATTCCAACTTAATGGTTATGTATTTGAAAAATGAACTATCTTGTCTTTGCGGTCTATTCAATTGAATATAAGTTGAAAAGGATTTGCAAATCATTGCATTCTGTTTTTATTTACGGATTACACAACGTGTCAACTTCACTGGTTTTGTGTTTTGTACATTGTGATATTTATTTTTATCTCTTCAGACACATGTACTGCCCGATTAATTCCAACAGACAACTTTCAAAACTGTGACTGTAAACAGCGATAAACATGACTGATGTCGTTGTGAGTATCCTCTTTCAGAACGTTCCATTATCTCGCTTTTGACATGAGCGACGGAGATGAGAGGGACGCCATTCATCAGCGGCAACGACGGATTTTAAAATACATTTAAATGCAGTGACTTCAACTAATTGTGGTAATCCATTATAATGGAAACATGTTTAAGTAAGCATTTTTTTTTACATTACATTTCATTGTTAAATCTAAAGAACACATTCAGCGAAAATACACATACCGTATTTTCCGGACTATAAGGCACATTTAAAGGCCGACTGAAATGAGATTTTCTTATTCAAACGGGGATAGCAGGTCCATTCTATATGTCATGCTTGATCATCTCGCGATATTGCCATATTTTTGCTGAAAGGATTTAGTAGAGAACATCCACGATAAAGTTCGCAACTTTTGGTCGCTAGTAAAAAAGCCTTGCCTGTACCGGAAGTAGCAGACGATGTGCGCATGACGTCACGGGTTGTGGAGCTCCTCACATCTGAACATTGTTTATAATCATGGCCACCAGCAGCGAGAGCGATTCGGACCGAGAAAGTGACAATTTCCCCATTAATTTGAGCGAAGATGAAAGATTTGTGGATGAGGATAGTGAAAGTAAAGGAATAGGGGAAAAAAAAAAGAGAGGGCAGTGGGAGCGATTCAGATGTTATTAGAAACATTTACCAGGATAGTTCTGGAAAATCCCTTATCTGCTTATTGTGTTACTAGTGTTTTAGTGAGATTATATAGTCGTACCCGAAAGTTCGGAGGGGTGTGGCCAAGGGTGTTGTGACCGCCAGTGTCTCTGAGGGAAGCCACGGAAGAGGCTAGAGAGTCGCAGCTGCCTCTTTGACAGCTGCAGGAGGAACGACACAAGCTCCGCTCATGTCTACGGTAAGAGCCGACTTATTACAACAATTTTCTCACCCGAAACCTGCCGGTTGACATGTGGTAGGGAACCATGTTTGCTTAACCGCTCTGTTCCACATTAAAGTTTCACCGTCATCTTTAGGGAATGTAAACAAAGAAACACCGGCTGTTTTTGTGTTGCTACAGCCGGCTGCAATACACCGCTTTCCACCAACATCTTTCTTCTTTGACGTCTCCATTATTAATTGAACAAATTGCAAAAGATTCAGCAACACAGATGTCCAGAATACTCTGTAATTATGCGATTAAAGCAGACGACTTTTGATTGGTGCTGGAAGAACATGTCTGCTATAACTGGTGACGTCACGCGCACGCGTCATCATTCCGCGACGTTTTCAACAGGTTACTTCACGGGAAATTAGAAATTGCAATTTAGTAAACTAAACGGGCCGTATTGGCATGTGTTGCAATGTTAATATTTCATCAGACTGCGTGGTCGGTAGTAGTGGGTTTCAGTAGGCCTTTAAAGAAAAGATAAGACAAGATATTTAACGTTAGAACTGACCAACTTTTTTTTTTGTTTGCAAATAGTCATTAACGTGGAATTTAATGGCAGCAACACATTGCAAAAAAGCTGCCACATGTGCATTTTTACCACTGTGTTACATGGCCTTTCCTTTTAACAACACTCAGTAAACGTTTGGGAACTGAGGAGACCAATTTTTGAAGCTTTTCAGGTGGAATTCTTTCCCATTCTTGCTTAATATACAACTTAAGTTGTTCAACAGTCCGGGGTCTGCGTTGTGGTATTTTAGGCTTCATATTGCGCCACACATTTTCAATGGGAGACAGGTCTGGACTACAGGCAGGCCAGTCGAGTACCCACACTTAATTACTATGAAGCCATGCTGTTGTAACAAGGCTTGGCATTGTCTTGCTGAAATAAGCAGGGGCGTCCATGATAACGTTGCTTGGATGGTAAAAATATGTTGCTCCAAAACCTGTATGTACCTTTCAGCATTAATGGTGCCTTCACAGATGTGTAAGTTACCCATGCTTTGGGCACTAATACACCCCCATACCATCACACATGCTGGCTTTTGAACTTTGCGCCTATAACAATCCAGATGGTTCTTTTCCTCTTTGTGCCGGAGGACACCACGTCCACAGTTTCCAAAAACAATTTGAAATGTGGATTCGTCAGACCACAGAACACTTTTACACTTTGCACCAGTCCATCTTAGGTGAGCTCGGGTGTTGTTGATAAATAGCTTTGGCTTTGCTTAGTAGAGTTTTAACTTGCACTTACAGATGTAGCGACCAACTGTAGTTACTAACAGTTGTTTTCTGAAGTCTTCCTGAGCCCATGTGGTGATATCCTTTAGAGATTGATGTCGTTTTTTGATACAGTGCCGTCTGAAGGTTCGAAGGTCACGGTCATTCAATGTTGGTTTCCGGCCATGCTGCTTACGTGGAGTGATTTTTCCAGATTCTCTGAACATTTTAATGATATTATGGACCGTAGATGTTGAAATCCCTAAATTTCTTGCAATTGCACTTTGAGAAACATTGTTCTTAAACTGTTTGACTATTTGCTCACGCAGTTGTGGACAAAGGGGTGTACCTCGCCCCATCCTTTCTTGTGAAAGGCTGAGCAATTTTTGGGAAGCTGCTTTTATACCCAATCATGGCACCCACCTGTTCCCAATTAGCCTGCACACCTGCGTTCCAAATAAGTGTTTGATGAGCATTCCTCAACCTAATCAGTATTTATTGCCACCTTTCCCAACTTCATTGTCACGTGTGGCTGGCATTAAATTGCCAAGTTAATGATTATTTGCACAAAAAAAAATCAGTTTGAACATCAAATATGTTGTCTTTGTAGCATATTCAACTGAATATGGGTTGAAAAGGATTTGCAAATCATTGTATTCTGTTTATATTTACATCTAACACAATTTCTCAACTCATATGGAAACAGGGTTTAATTAAGCATTTTTTTTTTAAACGTTAAAAATGTTTTTAAGTGATCAAAGTCTTTTGATGTACTACAATAATTATCTGGGGTTAAATCAATTAAAAAAATGCTAAACATTTCAATGAGTAACTTCTGTAGTCTTAATAAGAATCATGCTGGACTTAATGACCTTCTGGTGTAATCAGTGTGTCATTTTTTTTATTCAATCAAGTCAAGCAATGAATCATAATAGGAACACACAATTACACATTACAAAATACAGACTAGAAGAGAATGGCGGCTTGTCCTACCAGGCTGTCGATGCTACCCAACGTGCGATTGGCGTTGTAGAGCGAGTAGGTCAACTGGTACACGCCGTCGTTGGTCTCGCTATTTCCATAGAAACCCACCCCTACGGCTGAACTGTTGAGGGAGAAGGATTGTGTATTAATCAAAAACATTCCTTGTACAAAATGCTGATGGAAATCATACCCAGACTATAACACGTTATGGACAACTTTTATACCAGGGGTCACCAACGCGGACCAGATGAGTCGCCCGTTGGCCTGTTTTAAAAATAGCTCAAATAGCAGCACTTACCAGTGAGCTTTGATTGATTGATTGATTGATACTTTTATTAGTAGATTGCACAGTACAGTACATATTCCGTACAATTGACCACTAAATGGTAACACCCCAATAAGTTTTTCAACTTGTTTAAGTCGGGGTCCACGTTAATCAATTCATGGTACAAATATATACTATCAACATAATACAGTCATCACACAAGTTAATCATCATAGTATGTACATTGAATTATTTACATTATTTACAATCCGGGGGGTGGGATGAGGAGCTTTGGTTGATATCAGAACTTCAGTCATCAACAATTGCATCAACAGAGAAATGTGGACATTGAAACAGTGTAGGTCTTATTTAGTAGGATATGTACAGCCAGCAGAGAACATAGTGAGTTCACATAGCATAAGAACAAGTATATACATTAGAAGTACATTTGAGTTGTTTATAATCCGGGGAGATGGGATGTGAATGGAGGAGGGTATTAGTAAAGTGTTGAAGTTGCCTGGAGGTGTTGTTTTAGAGCGGTTTTGAAGGAATATAGAGATGCACTTACTTTTATACCTGTTGGGAGTGCATTCCACATTGATGTGGCATAGAAAGAGAATGAGTTAAGACCTTTGTTAGATCAGAATCTGGGTTTAACGTGGTTTGTGGAGCTCCCCCTGGTGTTGTGGTTATGGCGGTCATTTACGTTAAGGAAGTAGTTTAACATGTACTTCGGGATCAAGGAGGTGTAGCGGATTTTATAGACTAGGCTCAGTGCAAGTTGTTTTACTCTGTCCTCCACCCTGAGCCAGCCCACTTTGGAGAAGTGGGTTGGATTGAGGTGTGATCTGGGGTGGAGGTCTAAAAGTACCCGGACTAGCTTATTCTGGGATGTTTGGAGTCTAGATTTGAGGGTTTTGGAGGTTCTGGGGTACCAGGAGGTGCAAGCGTAATCGAAGAAGGGTTGAATGAGAGTTCCCGCTAGAATCCTCAAGGTGTTTTTGTTGACCAGAGAGGAGATTCTGTAGAGGAATCTCGTTCTTTGGTTGACCTTTTTGATCACCTTGGTTGCCATTTTATCACAGGAAAGATTAGCCTCTAGAATGGAACCTAGGTAGGTGATCTCATCCTTCCTGGTGATAACAATGTCACCCACTTTTATAGTGAAGTCACTGACCTTCTTAAGTTTGATATGGGACCCAAATAGGATGGATTCCGTTTTACCTAAGTGTATGGATAGCTTGTTGTCAGCGAGCCAGGTGCAAATATTGAGGAGTTCAGCACTGAGCTGCCTCTATTTTTTAAATTGTATTTATTTACTAGCAAGCTGGTCTCGCTTTGCTCGACATTTTTAATTCTGAGAGACAAAACTCAAATAGGGCTTCACGGTGGGAGAGGGGTTAGTGCGTCTGCCTCACAATACGAAGTTCCTGCAGTCCTGGGTTCAAATCCAGGCTCGGGATCTTTCTGTGTGGAGTGTGCATGTTCTCCCCATGACTGCGTGGGTTCTACTCCGGCTTCCTCCCACCTCCAAAGACATGCACCTGGGGATAGGTTGATTGGCAACACTAAAATTGGCCTTAGTGTGTGAATGTGAGTGTGAATGTTGTCTGTCTATCTGTGTTGGCCCTGCGATGAGGTGGCGACTTGTCCAGGGTGTACCCCGCCTTCCGCCCGATTGTAGCTGAGATAGGCGCCGGCGCCCCCCGCGATCCCAAAAGGGAATAAGCGGTAGAAAATTGAAAAAAAAAAAAAATGGACAAAACTCAAATAGAATTTTAAAATCCCCAAAAAATATTTTAAAGACTTGGTCTTCACTTGTTTGAATAAATGCATTTATTTTTTTTTACTTTGCGTCTTAAAACTTCCAGAAAGACAATTTTAGAGAAAAAATACGACCTTAAAAAAGATTTTAGGATTTTTAAACACATATACCTTTTAAATTCCTTCCTCTTCTTTCCTGACAATTGAAATCAATGTTCAAGTATTTTTTTTTATGGTAAAGAATAATAAATACATTTTTGTTTACCGTATTTTTCGGACTATAAGTCGCAGTTTTTTTTTATAGTTTGGCCGGGGGTGCGACTTATACTCAGGAGCGACTTATGTTTGAAATTCTTAACACATTACCGTAAAATGTCAAATAATATTATTTATCTCATTCACATAAGAGACTAGACGTATAAGATTTCATGGGATTTAGCGATTAGAAGTGACAGATTGTTTGGTAAACGTATAGCATGTTCTATATGTTATAGTTATTTGAATGACTCTTACCATAATATGTTAGGTTAACATTCTAGGCACGTTTTCAGTTGGTTATTTATGCCTCATATAAAGTACACTTATTCAGCCTGTTGTTCACTATTCTTTATTTATTTTAAATTGCCTTTCAAATGTCTATTCTTGGGTTTGAGTTTTATCAAATAAATTTCCCCCAAAAATGCAACTTATACATGTTTTTTTTTTCCTTCTTTATTATGCATTTTCGGCAGGTGCGGCTTATACTCCGAAGCGACTTATACTCCGAAAAATACGGTAATTCTTCATTTTAGCTTCTGTTTTTTCGACGAAGAATATTTGTGAAATATTTCTACAAACTTATCATGATTAAACTTCAAAAAAATTATTCTGGCAAATCTAGAAAATCTGTAGAATCAAATTTAAATCTTATTTCAAAGTCTTTTGAATTTCTTTTAAAATTTTTGTTCTGGAAAATCTAGAAGAAATAATGATTTGTCTTTGTTAGAAATATAGCTTGGTCCAATTTGTTATATATTCTAACAAAGTGCAGATTGGATTTTAACCTATTTAAAACATGTCATCAAAATTCTAAAATTAATCTTAATCAGGAAAAATTACTAATGATGTTCCATAAATTCTTATTTTAAATACGGTAATTCTTCATTTTAGCTACTGTTTTTTCGACGAAGAATATTTGTGAAATATTTCTACAAACTTATTATGATTAAACTTAAAAAAAAATATTCTGGCAAATCTAGAAATTCTGTAGAATCAAATTTAAATCTTATTTCAAAGTCTTTTGAATATCTTAAAAAAAAAATCTGGAAAATCTAGAAGAAATAATGATTTGTCTTTGTTAGAAATATAGCTTGGTCCAATTTGTTATTTATTCTAACAAAGTGCAGATTGGATTTTAACCTATTTAAAACATGTCATCAAAATTCTACACTTAATCTTAATAAGGAAAAATTACCAATGATGTTCCATAAATTCCTATTTTAAATACGGTAATTCTTCATTTTAGCTACTGTTTTTTCGACGAAAAATATTTGTGAAATATTTCTACAAACTTATTATGATTAAAATTCAAAAAAATTATTCTGGCAAATCTAGAACATCTGTAGAATCAAATTTAAAGCTTTTGAATATCTTTAAAAAAAATTATTCTGGAAAATCTAGAAGAAACAATGATTTATCTTTATTAGAAATACAGCTTGGTCCAATTTGTTATATATTCTAACAAAGTGCAGATTGGATTTTAACCTATTTAAAACATGTCATCAAAATTCTAAAATTAATATTAAATCAGGAAAAAATACTAATGATGTTCCATAAATTCTTTTTTTTAATTTTTTCAAAAAGATTCGCATTAGCTAGTTTTTCTCTTCTTTTTTTCAGTTGAATTTTGAATTTCAAAGAGTCGAAATTGAAGATAAACAATGTTTCATAGTTTATATTTATTGTGAGAAATCATTAAGATGATCATTGTTTCCACAAACTTAAATATCATTAATTATTAATAATAACATAGAGTTAAAGGTAAATTGAGCAAATTGGCTATTTCTGGCAATTTATTTAAGTGTGTATCAAACTGGTAGCCCTTGGCATTAATCAGTACCCAAGAAGTAGCTCTTGGTTTTAAAAAGGTTGGTGATCCCTGGTTTACATGAACACAAACTGATGAGATCCATATTGAAACGGCAATATTCCCACCGCCGTACGGAGGCCTGGGAGTTGCTTCTGCAAATACATTTTCACTTCCCCTTGCGTGACCGTCCGCTAATCTTATTGTTCCTGGTGACCCGACGTGACCCTGGGTGGATTCCAAGCCTCGCTCCTAAGTCCGGTCTCGGGTCGCCTAACTCGCACGAGACGGCAAACTACTCGCCCTTGAGCCGCCATAGTGCTTCTTTATTCATTTGTTTACTTCATGCAGCGGTGTGTCCAAAGTGCGGCCCGGGGGCCATTTGCGGCCCCGCAGCTAATTGTTTACGGGCCTGCCACACATTCTGGAAATGTTATTGCAAAAATAAAAAAGAACATTACAAATATTGGAAAGAGTGAAGTGAATTGTATTTATATAGCGCTTTTCTCTACTGACTCAAAGCGCTTTACATAGTGAAACCCAATATCTAAGTTACATTTAAACCAGTGTGGGTGGCACTGGGAGCAGGTTGGTAAAGTGTCTTGCCCAAGGACACAACGGCAGTGACTAGGATGGCGGAAGCGGGAATCGAACCTGCAACCCTCAAGTTGCTGGCACGGCCACTCTACCAACCGAGCTGTACCGCCAAGTACTCAAAAATAGTCTTTTACCACAAGCGGGGATAGCGACGTCACCTGTTGCATGAAATAGCAAATTAGACTGCGAGGACGAACGACAAACAAGGACAGGCTTAAATAGAGGGGATAGTCAAAAAACAGGTGCGTGTGAAAGACAAAAGGCAGGTGACACAAATGCGTTACTATGGAAACGGAACCAAACAGGAAGTGCCACCAGGAACTAAGGAAGACAAAATACTAACAGGATGTGATACAAAACAGAACAAAACCAGAATAGGCCATGATCCGAGCAGAGGATCATGACAAGTGCGCCTTATAACCCCGGTGCGTCTTTTGTAAGGAATGAGTTTGGTTGAGCTTACTCACCTTGAAGCTATTTTATTTGGTACACCGTTTAATGATAAGTGTGAACAGTAGATGGCAGTCAAACATAAGAGATAAGCTTAGCCTGCATTATGATTGCAATATGTTTAAAGTAAACACCACCAACATTTTACATGTTCCATTTAAACATTGTTTGGTTGAGCTTACTCACCTCGAAGCTAGTTTATTTGGGAAAATGTTTAATGATAAGTGTGAACAGTAGATGGCAGTCAAACATAAGATATAAGTGTAGACTGCACTATGATTGCAATATGTTTAAAGTAAACACCACCAACATTTTAAATGTTCCATTTAAACATTGTTTAGTTGAGCTTACTCACCTCGAAGCTAGTTTATTTGGTAAAATGTTTACCGCCCCACAAAGAGGTGAAATTTATTGAGAAAAAGTTGCAATGTTGTCACAAAGCTGCCATGCAGGCTGTTTTTTTTTCTTTTGTCTTTCTTTATTTTGGATTTTTTTTGCCATTTATCCCCCCCAAAAATAATGACAAAAACCCCATAAAATAATGTATTATTTCCAAAGCTCAAATTGGTTCAAATATTCCACTTTAAAATGTTTTATGTGGTAAATATTGCATACATTGTGCAGTTGCCATATAAAAACAAAGTTTTCTTTGACAAAAGAGCATAAAACAAACACAATAATAGTTAAAACGTAAAGTCGACAGATATGAAGTGGATCTCGTAACTTAAGTGTTGGAAGTTGAAAAAAACCCTAATAAAAATGTATCACTTTCTAAGTGGGGCACCTTTTGGATCCCAAATATATTTAGTGGTATTTTATTTATCTTTTCACTGTGATTACTCAAAAATAATAAAAAATTTAAATCAATGGTGTCCTGCATTATTGATCTTTTAGGGCTCTAATTACTAAATACTGCATATTTCAGTTTTACTATTAAAAAAACAAAGATTTTTTTACAGAAAAGCCATAAAACTTTTTTTTTTTTTTAAGTTGATATAGAGATTTACTGTAAGCGTTAAATAAAAAATATTACAAATTTGACTTGTTTTAATAACTGAGACCCTTTATGGTCCCCGGTACCTCTAGAAGTAAAATACATTTAAAATATCTATATATTTTGTTATGGTTTGAAAATGAAAAATATCAAAACGGCCCCCTCATGCTTTTAATTTTTCCGTGTGTGGCCCTCAGCGGAAAAAGTTTGGACACCCCTGGCTTAATGTGTTTGGAGTTCATTAAGCTGAGGTTATCTTAGAGCCGTGTTGTTGTTCCTTGTTCCACCTCAATGTGCCGCAGCTCCGCCGGCGCCAATAGCACTTATGCATCCAAGATGGTACCATGCTTGAATGGAGACAAGACAATCCATCCATTCATTTTCTACCGCTTATTCCCTTTGTGGTCGCACGGGGCGCTGGCGCCTATCTCAGCTACAATCGGGTGGAAGGCGGTGCACACCCTGGACAAGTCACCACCTCATCACAGGGCCAACACAGATAGACAGACAACATTCACACTCACATTCACACACTAGGGCCAATTTAGTGTTGCCAATCAACCTATCCCCAGGTGCATGTCGTTGAAAGTGGTAGGAAGCCGGAGTACCCGGAGGGAACCCACGCACTCACGGTGAGAACATGCAAACTCCACACAGAAAGATCCCGAGCCCGGGATTGAACCCTGACTACTCAGGACCTTCATATTGTGAGGCAGACGCACTAACCCCTCATCCCACCGTGAAGCCCAGACAAGACAATGAGTGTCTATATTCGTTATATTAGCCTACTATCAAAATTACTTTAAAAATGTTATGTAAGTGTTAAAATGAAAGCAACAATGATGTAAGTGTTTATATTAGCTATATTAGCCTCTTATCAAAATTACTTTAAAAGTCTTATGTGTTATAATGAAGACAACACATGATGTAAGTCTCTATATTAGCCTACTATCAAAATTACTTTAAAAGTCCTATACAAGGGTTATAATAAAGTCAACACATGACATAAGTGTCTATACTAGTTATATTTGCCTACTATCAAAATGACTTTAAAAGTCTTATATAAGTGTTATAATAAAGGCAACACATGATGTAAGTGTCTATATTGGTTATATTAGCCTACTATCAAAATGACTTTAAAAGTGTTATGTAAGTGTTAAAATGAAGACAACACATGACATAAGTGTCTATATTAGTCTACTATTAAAACGACTTAAAAAGTCTTATATATGTAAGTGTTATAATGAAGGCAACACATGGTGTAATTGTCTATATTGGTCTACTATCAAAATAACTTTAAAGGCTTATACAAGTGATATAATAAAGGCAACACATGGCGTAAGTGTCTATATTAGCGATATTAGCCTACTATCAAAATTACTTTAAAAATCTTATAAAAGTGTTATAATGAAGACAACACATGATGTAAGTGTTTATTACCTATATTAGTCTACTATCAAAATGACGTTAAACTTCTTTTTTTAAGTGTTATAATGAAGACAACACATGACGTAATTGTCTATATTAGCCTACTATTAAAATGACTTTAAAAGTCTTATGTAAGTGTTATAATAAAGGCAACACAGGATGT
This sequence comes from Nerophis ophidion, assembly GCF_033978795.1. Lineage (NCBI taxonomy): Eukaryota > Metazoa > Chordata > Actinopteri > Syngnathiformes > Syngnathidae > Nerophis > Nerophis ophidion. The sequence continues at coordinate 14,434,931 of NC_084633.1, read as the reverse complement.
AAGTGTTTATTAACTATATTAGGCTACTATCAAAATGATTTTAAAAGTCTTATGTAAGTGTTATAATGAAGACAACACATAATTTAAGTGTCTATATTAGCTATATTAGCCTTCTATCAAAATGACTTTAAAAGTCTTATTTAAGTGTTGTAATGAAGACAACACATGATGCAAGTGTCTATTTTAGCTATATTAGCCTCCTATCAAAATTACTTTAAAAGTAATTTTTAAAAGTGTCATAATGAAGACAACAGATGACGTAAGTGTCTATATTAGCCTACTATCAAAATGACTTTAAAAGTCTTATAAAAGTCTTATAATGAAGGCAACACATGATGTAAGTGTCTATATGAGTAATCATAGCCTACTATCAAAATGAATTTAAAAGTCTTATGTAAGTGTTATAATGAAGACAACACATGGTATAATTGTCTATATTAACCTACTATCAAAATTAATTTTAAAAAGTCTTATAAAAGTGTTATAATGAGGGCACCACATGATGTAAGTGTCTATATTAGCCTACTATCAAAATGACTTCAAAAGTCTTATAAAAGTGTGGCAGAGGGGTTAGTGCGTCTGCCTTACAATACGAAGGTCCTGCAGTCCTGGGTTCAAATATCAAAATGAAAAATATCAAAGAGGCCACCGCATGCTTACATTTTTCCGCGTGCGGCCCTCTGTGGAAAAAATTAGGACACCCCTGCTGTATGCAAAAAAAAGGTGACAGAGCAAGTGGTTGGTAACTTGGTAGTGCTATTTCTAATGCACCTCATTGACAAGGAATAAAAAAAAAAGTAACCGAAAATGGCCCCCGGACTGCAGTTTTGACAACACTGCTAAAAAGTAGATCCAAGTTTTGTGATAAAATGCCATCTAAACATACTTAGTTTTTAGGAAGATAATATTGCAAGGCGCGTGGGTTCTACCAATGTCGGTGTGTAGTGCGTCATGTTGCTGTAACCTTGTAAGCATATAATGAAAACCACCGTCTTTGCCTTTAAACAACTTCCACCTTGTTACCAATAATAGACCTCAGTCCTTCGGCACACTGGTTAGTTAAATATGCGACACTAGCTGCTATTCCAACTCAAACCCCATCTGACACGTTTCAAGGCATTTATATTCCAGACGGGAAACGTGGCCCCGTCATTTGTTCCGGAGACAACCTGGAACAGGTGATTTTACACTGTGGACGAAATATTGTTTGTGGAATTCTAAAGGGAAATGTGTGTTCTATTATTATCAGTGATGGAGCAGGAAGGGGCTAGGAATTTTTATTCATGAATTGATGATTAGAGAGACTGTTCAGTTAAATCGGGGGTCGGCAACCCAAAATGTTGAAAGAGCCATATCGGACCACAAACACAAAAAAGGAATCGGTCTGGAGCCGCAAAGAATTAAAAGACTTATATCTATCAATCAATCAATGTTTATTTATATAGCCCTAAATCACAAGTGTCTCAAAGGGCTGCACAAACCACAACAACATCTGCGGTAGAAGAACAACATTATTCAAATTAGAATTTACTATAAGAACACGATGCAGTGTATGAAGTGTCATATCAAACTACTACTTTTTGATCAAATAAAAGAAACACTTGTTTTGGATTATCTCTGTCTTTTGTATTCAAAGATTCTTTAAAAAGTAGGGGGGGGGGGAATTTTTTTGTTAAAAAAAAATAAAAATCTGAGATGTAATTTTTAGACCATATCGCCCAGGTCGAATGGAAAAACCATTAAAATGTAACTTATATAAAATATAAGTGTTATAATGATGGTGGCACATGATGCAAGTGTCTATATTGGCATACTAAAATAGACACTTAAAGCCTACCCAAATCCTCAACACGACACCTCCGCTCAAAACAGGCTAACCTCGTCCAACCTCCAAGGGACAATACTACGAACTATGGAAGACCGGGCTTTCTGCTCTGCTGCTCCCAGTCTGTGGAACACTCTCCCTGACCACCTAAGGGCACCTCAGACTGTGAATGATTTTTAAAAAGGCTTAAAAACCCTTCTTTTAAAAAAAAAGCATTGTTATAGATATATGCATACTAGTTCTAGTTCAGTGGTTCTTAACCTGGGTTCGATCGACACCTAGGGATTCGGTGAGTCGGCCTCAGGGGTTCGGCGGAAGTCAAAACACACCCGACTCATCGTGTAAATAAAAACTTCTCCCTATCGGCGCATTACGGATACGGCAACAGCAGAAGTCACACTGATTTGCAGGTGTGTCATTTGTTGTGAGTTTACGCACTGTGTTGGTTTTGTTGTTTGAACAAGGTGATGTTCATGCACGGTTCATTTTGTGCACCAGTATAAAAAACATGGTAACACTTAAGTAGGGGGAACATATTCACCATTAATTAGTTGCTTATTAACATGCAAATTAGTAACATATTGGCTCTGAACTAGTCATTATTAAGTACTTATTAATGCATTATTTGGCATGGCCTCATTATAACCCTAACCCTGGCCCTAACCCTTTTAAATTAAGTCTTTGTTATTTAGAATATGTTCCCCATACTAAAGTGTTACCATAAACCAGGGGTGCCCACACTTTTTCTGCAAGCGAGCTACTTTTCAATTGACCAACTCGAGGGGATCTACCTCATTTATATATATCATTTATATTTATTTATTTATGAAAGAGACATTTTTGTAAACAAGTTAAATGTGTTTAATGATAATACAAGCATGTGTAACACATATAGATGTCTTTCTTTCACAAAGACAAGAATGTAAGTTGGTGTATTACCTGATTCTGATGACTTGCATTGATGGGAATCAGACAGTAATGATGATAACGCCCACATTTTCAAATGGAGGAGAAAAAAAGTTGTCCTTTCTGTACAATACCACATGAAAGTGGTTGGTTTTTGGCATCTAATTCATCCAGCTTCCATACACTTTACAAGAAAAACATTGGCGGCAAATTCCGTAGCTTGCTTGATTGACATTCACGGCACCCGAGGGTCTTGTGAGATGACGCTGGCTGCTGCCAGTTCATTATTATGAAAAAATGACAGAGAGGAAGGCGAGAAACACTTTTTATTTCAACAGACTTTCGCGCCGTCCCTTCCGTCAAAACTCTAAAGGCCGACTGCACATTTCCTATCTTCACAATAAAAGCCCTGCTTCATGCTGCCTGCGCTAACTAAATACAGAGTCTCGGAAAGCTGGCGTGCACAAGTGATGTGCACGCCAGCTTTCTGAGGGATCGCTTGTGCACGCCAGTTTTCCGAGACTCTGTATTTAGTTAGCGCAGGCAGCATGAAGCAGGGCTTTTATTGTGAAGATAGGAAATGTGCAGTCGGCCTTTAGAGTTTTGACGGAAGGTACGGCGCGAGAGTCTGTTGAAATAAAAAGTGTTTCTCGCCTTCCTCTCGGTCATATTTTCATAATAATGATCTTGCAGCAGCCAGCGTCATCTCACAAGACCCTCCGGTACCGTGAATGTCATTTAAGTGACGTCTAGGTGAAGATTGATGATCACTAATTTTTAGGTCTATTTTTTTTATAAGCCTGGCTCGAGATCGACTGACACACCCCCCGCGGTCGACTGGTAGCTCGCGATCGACGTAATGGGCACCCCTGCCATAAACATATAACTTTGTCTTGAATTTAAAAAAAAACAACGTTTTATCTTTCACTAAAGAAGGGTTCGGTGAATTTGCTTATGAAACTGGTGGGGTTCAGTACCTCCAACAAGGTTAAGAACCACTGTTCTAGTTATTAGGCTGTTGTAGTTTTTATATTTCACTTACTTTGATTACATTTTTATTATTATTATTATTATTATTATTGTATTTTTTTTAATACACTGTAGCACTTTGAGGTTGTTTGTTCAATGTTAAGTGATTTTTACAAACACAATCTATTATTATTATTATTATTACTATCAAAATGAGTATTTCTCTACTGAAAATGTTACCAAAATCTGCTGGGTCAAAAGTATACATACAGTAATGTTAATATTTGCTTACATGTCCCTTGGCAAGTTTCACTGCAATAAGCTTCTGGTTGCATTTTTGACCTCTCCTCTTGACAAAATTGGTGCAGTTCAGCTACATTTGTTGGTTTTCTGACATGGACAACTCAATTTTTGTGTCATTTTACCACAGAACTTTCCTCCAGAATTTCTTATCTTATTTTTGTCCATGTGATGTCAGATGAAGCAAAAATTGAGCTGTTTTGCCACAATACCCAGCAATATGTTTGGAGGAGAAAAGGTGAGGGCTTTAATCCAAGGAACACTAAACCTACCGTAAAGCATGGTGGTGGTGGTAGTATTATGCTCTGGGCCTGTTTTGCTGCCAATGGAACTGGTGTTTTACGGAGTAAATGGGACAATGAAAAAGGAGGATTACCTCCAAATTCTTCAGGACAACCTAAAATCATCAGTCCAGGAGGTTGAGGTGCTTTTGGTAGCCATCCACAAGTTTCTGGCAAGCTTCTGGTTGAGTTTTTGACCAATCCTCTTGACAAAATCGGTGCAGTTCAGTTAAAATTTTTTGGTTTCCTGACATGGACTCGTTTCTTCAGCATTGTCCACACATTTAAGTCAGGAGTTTGGGAAGGCCATTCTAAAAACCTTAATTCTAGCCTGATTTAGCCATTCCTTTACCACTTATGTCCTGGCAAGAAATCTGCGTTCAAAAGACTCCGGCTTATTAGTGATTCCTAGAGCCCAAAAAAAGTCTGCGGGCTATAGAGCGTTTTCCGTTCGGGCTCCAGTACTCTGGAATGCCCTCCTGGTAACAGTTTGAGATGCTACCTCAGTAGAAGCATTTAAGTCTCACCTTAAAATTAATTTGTATACTCTAGCCTTTAAATAGACCTCCTTTTTAGACCAGTTGATCTGCCGCTTCTTTTCTTTTTTCTCCCATGTCCCCCCATCCCTTGTGGAGGGGGTCCGGTCCGATGACCATGGATGAAGTACTGGCTGTCCAGAATCGAGACCCAGGATGGACCGCTCACCTGTGTATCGGTTGGGGACATCTCTACGCTGCTGATCCGACTCCGCTTGGGATGGTTTCCTGTGGACGGGACTCTCGCTGCTGTCTTGGATCCGCTTTGAACTGAACTCTCGCGGCTGTGTTGGAGCCACTATGGATTGAACTTTCACAGTATCATGTTAGACCCGCTCGACATCCATTGCTTTCGGTCCCCTAGAGGGGGGGGGGGGGGGGGTTACCCACATCTGAGGTCCTCTCCAAGGTTTCTCATAGTCAGCATTGTCACTGGCGTCCCACTGGATGTGAATTCTCCCTGCCCACTGGGTGTGAGTTTTCCTTGCCCTTTTGTGGGTTCTTCCGAGGATGTCGTAGTCGTAATGGTTTGTACAGTCCTTTGAGACATTTGTGATCGAGGGCTATATAAATAAACATTGATTGATGATTGATTGATTCCTTTACCACTTTTGACGTGTGTTTGGGGTCATTGTCCTGTTGGAACACCCAACTGCGCCCAAGACCCAACCTCTGGGCTGATTATTTTAGGTTGTCCTGAAGAATTTGGAGGTAATCCTCCTTTTTCATTGTCCCATTTAAAGGATAAATAAATACTGATAAATGGGTTGTGCTTGTATAGCGCTTTTCTACCTTCAAGGTACTCAAAGCGCTTTGACACAACTTCCACATTCACACACACATTCACACACTGATGGAGGGAGCTGCCATGCAAGGCGCTAACCAGCACCCATCAGGAGCAAGGGTGAAGTGTCTTGCTCAGGACACAACGGACGTGACGAGGTTGGTACTAGGTGGGGATTGAACCAGGGACCCTCGTGTTGCGCCCGGCCATTCCCCCACTGCGCCACGCCGTCCCCAAGCACCAGTTCCATTGGCAGCAAAACAGGCCCAGAGCATAATACTACCACCATCATGCTTGACGGTAGGTTTAGTGTTCCTGGGATTAAAGCCCTCACCTTTTCTCCTCCAAACATATTGCTGGGTGTTGTGGCCAAACAGCTGACATTTTTTCTTTCATCTGACATCCCGTGGACAAAGATAAAACTTTCCGGAGGAAAGTTCTGTGGTCAGATGGAAACAAACCACAGAACTTTTGGTCACAAAAAAGCCATTAAGGACCGTTAAGCCAATTCCGGTAAATTCTCCAGCTTTTAATCGAGCAACCAAGTTATAAATGCCTGCTATCAAAGTTCAATTTTAATACAATTACGCCCGACCGACGTCGCCAATGTCCAGATATTCATTTATGATTTAATTGGATGTCACGCAGCTGTTAAAGTGATAACGCAGGAAACTTCCAAGCCGACTTCACACAGTCATGGACGGCGGGCTAAACAACATCATGCTCACTCACTTACAGTAGCATTACAACGGAGACTTGTGTGCACACCACAGCCGCTTGCTACCAGCTACCTAAGTTCAAGCCTGAGACCTAAATGGCACACGTTGATGCCGAAAAACACACAAACTTTAATTTCAAAATGGGGCCTTACCTGATGCGGCAAATGAATTGATTAACGTGGCGACTTAAACAAGTTGAAAAACTTATTCGGGTGTTACCATTTAGTGGTCAATTGTACGGAATATGTACTGTACTGTGCAATCTACTAATAAAAGTATCAATCAATCAATCAAAATGTTTTTGGTGGGGGGAAAGCCAACATAAACTAAAATAAAAATGTGTTGACACTGGTGATATCGCCTTGGCAGTGAGAAGGCCGTTCCTGGACCCAGACACTGATACTAGACCGGCTTGCAATCTTTTAGTTTGCCGGCTTTGCACGGACAAAGAAAAATACCATTTCAGCACAATTATTAATAACTATAGCAACGGCCCTTAAGATAATATCGTATTTCCTTGAATTGCCGCCGGGGCGCTAATTAATTTAAAACTTCTTCTCACTCCTGCGCTTACCAAAGGCATGCGGTAAAAGTAAGCATGTGCTAATTATTTTAAAACCTCTTCTCACTCCGGCACTTACCAAAGGTATGCAGTAAAAATTTGAGTGTGATGTAAGCCTGGACCTTAAATCCTACTGAATAGCTCTTCCCTTTATGCGATTTCAAATTACCGGTATTGAAATCAGCCTCCTCCATTTTGAAAATGATGACAGGGGAAGTGTCACTCGTGACGTCACGAGTTTGACCAGGCGGTAATACTAAGCATGCGCTAATTATTTTGGGAAGCGAGTTTGACCCGGCAGCGATTCAAGGCAGGCGCATACTATATGCCCTGCGGCAATTCAAGGAAATACGGTATATACTCAATTATTTCTAACACAATTTTACTAACCGTGTGTCTTTTTTTCAAAAGGATTTACACACTTTTCCATAACACCACGTTCAACGTTCAATTTTCTTAATTCCTACATTGTTTGCAAAATGCATCGCCACCACCCGTCGACTGGTGCAGGTTGTACAGGTACGGCCATATAATCTCACTAAAACACTAGTAACACAATAAGCAGATAAGGGATTTTCCAGAACTATCCTAGTAAATTTGTCTGTATCGCTCCCACTGTATAGTGTGTTTTTTTTCTGTTTTTTTTCTAATCCTTCACTCTCACTTTCCTCATCCACGAATCTTTCAGTCAAATTAATGGGGAAATCGTCGCTTTCTCGGTCCGAATCGCTCTCGCTGCTGGTGGCCATGATTGTAAACAATGTGAGGATGTGAGGAGCTGCACAACCCGTGACACAATAAGCAGATAAGGGATTTTCCAGAATTATCCTAGTAAATTTGTCTGTATCGCTCCCACTGTATAGTGTTTTTTTTTATTTTTTTTTCTAGTCCTTCACTCTCACTTTCCTCATCCACGAATCTTTCAGTCAAATTAATGGGGAAATCGTTGCTTTCTCGGTCTGAATCGCTCTCGCTGCTGGTTGCCATGATTGTAAACAATGTTCAGATGTGAGGAGCTGCACAACCCGTGACACAATAAGCAGATAAGGGATTTTCCAGAATTATCCTAGTAAATTTGTCTGTATCGCTCCCACTGTATAGTCTTTTTTTTCCTTTTTTTTTCTAGTCCTTCACTCTCACTTTCCTCATCCACGAATCTTTCATCCTCGCTCAAATTAATGGGGAAATCGTCGCTTTCTCGGTCCGAATCGCTCTCGCTGCTGGTGGCCATGATTGTAAACAATGTTCAGATGTGAGGAGCTCCACAACCCGTGACGTCACGCGCACATCGTCTGCTACTTCTGGTACAGGCAAAGCTTTTTTATTAGCGACCAAAAGTTGCAAACTTTATCGTCGATGTTCTCTACTAAATCCTTTCAGCAAAAACATGGCAATATGGCGAAATGATCAAGTATGACACATAGACTGGACCTGCTATCCCCGTTTAAATAAGAACATCTCATTTCAGTAGGCCTTTAAGAGAATATTAGACTCGTCCGGGTTTTGAACTCACAACCTACCAATCTCAGGGCGGACAATCTAACCACTGAGTAGGACATCAGGAGCAAGACATTGACCACTTTCTTTAATCCTAGACAGTGAATATATACGTTGATCCCGTCCAGGTCGGACCATTCCAGACTTACCATATTATAAGACCCGTGACGACAGTAGTCCAGGTCACGCAGCAGCTCCGTTCGGGCCTTTTGCTGTCCTCGTCCAAGTCCCTACGGCAGCAACACAGGCACACCAGGTAGATGGTCAAGACCGACAGACTCAGGCTGAGGCCCACCGCTCCTACGCAAGCTAGAACCACCACAGACTGACAAACAGGGAAGAGACCAGATGCAAAAATCAGTATCACAGCAACCCCCGTCACCAGCGATTCACACATGGCGCTAACTAACCTTCCAAAGAAAGCGATTTGTTGATTTAAAATGAAAAGCGACACTAATTACAGTCCTGGTCGAAAGTTTACATACACTTGTGATGAACATAATGTCATGGCTGTCTTGAGTTTGCAATAATGTCTAATGAAAATTGTTAAAAATAGAAAATAAAAAAAAACTTGAATGGTCTGAATGAGTTGAAATGGTTGGTGTTGGAATTTTTCAAATCGGTAGTAGTAGTAACATGTTGAATTGAGAAATGGTATTACGGAATTCCTGGAATTTCGGGAAAACCGGGAATTTTTCCAGTTTAAAAAACAACTTTGTTTTTTTTTTCTTGATTAAGAGGAATGTTTTGACGGTGGAACAGTTGAAATGCGTTGAAAATGTCATCGGAAAAAAAGGGTGAAAATAGAGCAAGGGAAAGCCCGCGATTCCCAATAGGCTGAACAGTTTGAAGTTGGAACAGTTTGAATAAGATTAAAAAAAATGTGGGAGTTGTGGAACTTTGAATGATGTCCCATTTTTTTTCAATGGAAAGTTCCGAAAATTTTAGGAATTTTTTTGAAAATGGTTAAAAAAAAACATCAAAAAAAAAACTTGAAAGGTCTGAATGAGTTGAAACGGTTGGTGTTGGAATTTGTCAAATTGGTTGATTAATGTTGAAGTAGTAACATGTTGTATTGAGAAATGGTCTAACGGGATTCCTGGAATTTCGGGAAAACCGGGAATTTTTCCAGTTTAAAAAACAACTTTGTTTTTTTTTCTTGATTAAGAGGAATGTTTTGACGGTAGAACAGTTGAAATGCGTTGAAAATGTCATCGGAAAAAAAGGGTGAAAATAGAGCTTTGGAAAAGCAGGAATTCTGGAAAATTCTGGAATTGTTTTGAACTTGGAAACATAAGTAGTTTGAATTTCCAGGATGGTGGAATGTGTTAAATGTAGAATGGTTTAAATAGGTTGAAAAATGTGGAAATGGTGAAAGTTTGAAAAATGGCCAATTCATTTTGAATGGGAAAAATGTCCCAGAAAACCGGGAATTCTGGGAAATCTGGGATTTTTGGGGAATTTGTCAAGGGAAAGCCCGCGATTCCCGAATGGGCTGAACAGTTTGAAGTTGAAACGGTTTGAATCGGGTGAAAAATGTGAAAGGTGGAGCGCGCCAAAATCTGGAGAAGAAGAATACGTTGAATGAATAAGATGAATTTTGGTGTAGAAAACCCTATAAAAACAGATGAACAATGTGGGAGTTGTGGAACTTTGAAGGATGTCCCATTGATTTCAATGGTAATTTCCCAAAATTTCGGGAATAGCGGGAATTTTTTTGAAAATGGTAAACAAAACAAAAAAACTTGAATGGTCTGAATGAGGTGAAATGGTTGGTGTTGGAATTTTTCAAAATCGGTCGAGAAATATTGAAGTAGTAACAAGTTGAATTGAAAAACGGTATTACTGAATTCCTGGAATTTCGGGAAAAACGGAAATTTTTCCTGATTAAGAGGAATGTTTTGACGGTGGAATGGTTGAAATGCGTTGAAAATGTGGAAAGAGTAGTCATTAGAAAAAAAGGGTGGAGACAGGGCTTTGAAAACCAAGAATTCTGGAAAATCCTGGAATTGTTTTGAACTTGGAAACATTGGTAGTTTGAATTTCCAGGATGGTGGAATGTGTTGAAGGTGGAATGGTTTGAATAGTTAAAAAAAATGTGGAAATGGTGGAAGTTTTAAAAATGGCCAATATATTTTGAATTGGAAAAATGTCCCGGAAAACCAGGAATTCTGGGAAATCTGGGATTTTTTGGGAATTTGTCAAAGGAAAGCTCATGATTCCCGAATGGGCTGAACAGTTTGAAGTTGGAACAAATTGAATCAGATAGAAAATGTGGGTGTTGTGGAATTTTGAAGGATGTCCCGTGTTTTTCGATGGGAATTTCCCAAAATTTCGGTAATAACGAGAATTTTTGGGAAAATAGTAAAAAAAAAAAAAACATACTTGAATGGATCGAGAAATGTTGAAGCAGTAACATGTTGAATTGAAAAATGGTATTACGGACTTCCTGGAATTTCGGGAAAACCGGGAATTTTTTCAGTTTAAAAAGAAAACTTCGTTTTTTTTCCTGGTTAGGAGGAATGTTTTGATGGTGGAACGGTTGAAATGCATTGAAAATGTGGAAGTAGTAGTCGCAGAAAAAAGGGTGGAAATAGGACTTTGGAAAACCATGAATTATGGAAAATCCTGGAATTGTTTTGAACTTGGAAAAAAAGTTAGTTTGAATTTCCAGGAATGTGGAATGTGTTGAAGGTGGAATGGTTTGAAAAATGTGGAAATGGTGGGAGTTTGAAAAATGGCCAAGTCATTTTGAATTGGAAAAATGTCCCGGAAAAACGTTAATTCTGGAAAATCTGGGAATTTTTGGAATTTGTCAAGGGAAAGCCCGCGATTCCCCAATAGGCTGAACAGTTTGAAGTTGGAACAGTTTGAATAAGATAAAAAAAATGTGGGAGTTGTGGAACTTTGAATGGTGTCCCATTTTTTTTCAATGGAAGGTTCCAAAAATTTTAGGAATTTTTTTGAAAATGGTTAAAAAAATACATCAAAAAAAAAAACTTGAAAGGTCTGAATGAGTTGAAACGGTTGGTGTTGGAATTTGTCAAATTGGTTGATTAATGTTGAAGTAGTAACATTTTGAATTGAGAAATGGTCTAACGGGATTCCTGGAATCTCGGGAAAACCGGGAATTTTTCCAGTTTAAAAAACAACTTTGTTTTTTTTCTTGATTAAGAGGAATGTTTTGACGGTGGAACAGTTGAAATGCATTGAAAATGTCATCGGAAAAAAAGGGTGAAAATAGAGCTTCGGAAAAGCAGGAATTCTGGAAAATTCTGGAGTTGTTTTGAACTTGGAAACATAAGTAGTTTGAATTTCCAGGATGGTGGAATATGTTAAATGTGGAATGGTTTAAATAGGTTGAAAAATGTGGAAATGGTGAAAGTTTGAAAAATGGCCAATTCATTTTGAATGGGAAAAATGTCCCAGAAAACCGGGAATTCTGGGAAATCTGGGACTTTTAGGGAATTTGTCAAGGAAAAGCCCGCGATTCCCAAATGGGCTGAACAGTTTGAAGTTGAAACGGTTTGAATCGGGTGAAAAATGTGAAAGGTGGAGCGCGCCAAAATCTGGAGAAGAAGAATACATTGAATGAATAAGATGAATTTTGGTGTAGAAAACCCTATAAAAACAGATGAACAATGTGGGAGTTGTGTAACTTTGAAGGATGTCCCATTAATTTCAATGGGAATTTCCAAAAATTTCGGGAATAGCGGGAACTTTTTGAAAATGGTAAACAAAACAAAAAAACTTGAATGGTCTGAATGAGGTGAAATGGTTGGTGTTGGAATTTTTCAAAATCGGTCGAGAAATTTTGAAGTCGTAACATGTTGAATTAAAAAATGGTATAACTGTATTCCTGGAATTTCGGGAAAACCGGGAATTTTTCCGGTTCAAAAAAACAACTTTTTTTTTTTTTCCTGATTAAGAGGAATGTTTTGACGGCGGAACGGTTGAAATGCGTTGAAAATGTGGAAAGAGTAAACATTAGAAAAAAGGGTGGAAACAGAGCTTTGGAAAACCAGGAATTCTGGAAAATCCTGGAATTGTTTTGAACTTGGAAACATTTGTAGTTTGAATTTCCAGGATGGTGGAATGTGTTGAAGGTGGAATGGTTTGAATAGGTAAAAAAAATGTGGAAATGGTGGAAGTTTTAAAAATGGCCAAGGCATTTTGAATTGGAAAAATGTCCCGGAAAACCGGGAATTCCGGGAAATCTGGGATTTTTTTGGGAATTTGTCAAAGGAAAAATCATGATTCCCGAATGGGCTGAACAGTTTGAAGTTGGAACAGTTTGAATCAGATAAAAAATGTGGGCGTTGTGGAGCTTTGAAGGATGTCCCGTGTTTTTCAATGGGAATTTCCCAAAATTTCGGTAATAACGAGAATTTTTTAAAAAATGGTAAAAAAAACAAAAAAAACTTGAATGGTCTGAATGAGTTGAAATGGTTGCTGTTGGAATTTTTCAAAACGATCGAAAAAAGTTGAAGTAGTGACGTGTTGAATTGAAAAATGGTATAACTGAATTCCTGGAATTTCGGGAAAACCGGGAATTTTTCCGGTTCAAAAAAACAACTTTTTTTTTTTTTTCCTGATTAAGAGGAATGTTTTGACGGCGGAACGGTTGAAATGTGTTGAAAATGTGGAAAGAGTAAACATTAGAAAAAAGGGTGGAAACAGAGCTTTGGAAAACCAGGAATTCTGGAAAATCCTGGAATTGTTTTGAACTTGGAAAACAATTTAGTCTAAATTTCCAGGATGGTGGAATGTGTTGAAGGTGGAATGGTTTGAAAAATGGGGAAATAGTGGGAGTTTGAAAAATGGCCAGGTCATTTTGAATTGGAAAAATGTCCCGGAAAAACGTTAATTCTGGAAAATCTCGGAATTTTTGGAATTTGTCAAGGGAAAGCCCACAATTCCCGAATAGGCTGAACAGTTTGAAGTTGGAACAGTTTGAATAAGATAAAAAAAAATGTGGGAGTTGTGGAACTTTGAATGATGTCCCATTTTTTTTCAATGGACATTTCCAAAAATTTCGGGAATTTTTTTGCAAATGGTTAAGAAAAACATTTAAAAAAAACTTGAATGGTCTGAATGAGTCGAAAAGGGTGGTGTTGGAATTTTTCAAATCGGTCGAGAAATGTTGAAGTAGTAACATGTTGAATTGAGAAATGGTATTACAGAATTCCTGGAATTTCGGGAAAACCGGGAATTTTTTCCAGTTCTAAAAACAACTTAGGTTTTTTTTGTTTTGATTAAGAGGAATGTTTTGACGGTGGAACGGCTGAAATGCGTTGAAAATACGGAAGGAGTAGTCATTAGAAAAAAGGGTGGAAATAGGACTTTAAAAAAAACAGGAATTCTGGAAAATCCTGGAAATGTTTTGAACTTGGAAACATAATTACTTTGAATTTCCAGGATAGTGGAATGTCTTGAAGGTGGAATGGTTTGAAAACTGTGGAAATAATGGGAGTTTGAAAAATGGCCAAATCATTTTGAATTGGAAAAATGTCCCGGAAAACCGGGAATTCTGGAAAATCTGGGAATTTTTGGAGTTTGTCAAGGGAAAGCCCGCGATTCCCGAATGGGCTGAACAGTTTGAAGTTGGAACAGTTTAAATTAGATGAAAAATGTGGGAGTTGTGGAACTTTGAAGTATGTCCCATTGATTTCAATGGGAATTTCCAAACATTTGGATAATTTCGGGAAAAGCGGGATTTTTGGGGAAAAAAATATCAAAAAAAAACTTGCATGGTCTGAATGAGTTGAAATGGTTGGTGTTGGAATTTTTCAAATTGGTCAAGAAATGTTGAAGTACCGTAGTCACATGTTCAATTGAGAAATGGTATTACAACATTTCTGTTATTTCGGGAAAACCGGGAATTTTTCCAGTTCAAAAAACAACTTTGTTTTTTTTACTGATTAAGAAAAATGTTCTGACGGTGGAACGGTTGAAATGCGTTGAAGGAGTAGTCATTAGATAAAAGGGTGGAAATAGGGCTTTGTAAAACCAGGAATTCTGGAAAATCCTGGAATTGTTTTGAACTTGGAGAAATAGGATGGTGGAATGTGTTAAAAGTGGAATGGTTTGAAAAATGTGAAAATGGTGGAAGTTTGAAAAATGGCCAATTTATTTTGAACGGGAAAATGTCCCAGAAAACCAAGGAATTCTGGAAAATCCTGGAATTGTTCCGAAATTGGAAAAATAGGATTGTGGAATGTGTTGAAGGTGGAATGGTTTGAAAAATGTGGAAATGGTGGAAGTTTGAAAAATAGCCAATTCATTTTGAATGGGAAAATGTCCCAGAAAACCAGGGAATTCTGGAAAATCCTGGACTTGTTTTGAACTTGGAGAAATAGGATGGTGGAATGTGTTAAAAGTGGAATGGTTTGAAAAATGTGAAAATGGTGGAAGTTTGAAAAATGGCCAATTTATTTTGAACGGGAAAATGTCCCAGAAAACCAAGGAATTCTGGAAAATCCTGGAATTGTTCCGAAATTGGAAAAATAGGATTGTGGAATGTGTTGAAGGTGGAATGGTTTGAAAAATGTGGAAATGGTGGAAGTTTGAAAAATAGCCAATTCATTTTGAATGGGAAAATGTCCCAGAAAACCAGGGAATTCTGGAAAATCCTGGACTTGTTTTGAACTTGGAGAAATAGGATGGTGGAATGTGTTAAAAGTGGAATGGTTTGAAAAATGTGGAAATGGTGGAAGTTTGAAAAATGGCCAAATTATTTTGTACGGGAAAATGTCCTGGGAAACCAGGAATTCTGGAAAATCCTGGAATTGGTCCGAAATTGGAAAAATAGGATTGTGGAATGTGTTAAAGGTGGAATGGTTTGAAAAATGTGGAAATGGTGGAAGTTTGAAAAATGGCCAATTCATTTTGAATGGGAAAATGTCCCAGAAAACCAAGGAATTCTGGAAAATCCTGGAATTGTTTTGAACTTGGAGAAATAGGATGGTGGAATGTGTTAAAAGTGAAATGGTTTGAAAAATGTGGAAACGGTGGACGTTTGAAAAATGGCCAATTTATTTTGAACGGGAAAATGTCCCGGGAAACCAGGAATTCTGGAAAATCCTGGAATTGTTCCGAAATTGGAAAAATAGGATTGTGGAATGTGTTGAAGGTGGAATGGTTTGAAAAATGTGGAAATGGTGGAAGTTTGAAAAATGGCCAATTTATTTTGAACGGGAAAATGTCCCGGGAAACCAGGAATTCTGGAAAATCCTGGAATTGTTCCGAAATTGGAAAAATAGGATTGTGGAATGTGTTGAAGGTGGAATGGTTTGAAAAATGTGGAAATGGTGGAAGTTTGAAAAATGGCCAATTCATTTTGAATGGGAAAATGTCCCAGAAAACCAGGGAATTCTGGAAAATCCTGGACTTGTTTTGAACTTGGAGAAATAGGATGGTGGAATGTGTTAAAAGTGGAATGGTTTGAAAAATGTGAAAATGGTGGAAGTTTGAAAAATGGCCAATTTATTTTGTACGGGAAAATGTCCCAGAAAACCAGGGAATTCTGGAAAATCCTGGAATTGGTCTGAAATTGGAAAAATAGGATTGTGGAATGTGTTGAAGGTGGAATGGTTTGAAAAATGTGGAAATGGTGGAAGTTTGAAAAATAGCCAATTCATTTTGAATGGGAAAATGTCCCAGAAAACCAGGGAATTCTGGAAAATCCTGGACTTGTTTTGAACTTGGAGAAATAGGATGGTGGAATTTGTTAAAAGTGGAATGGTTTGAAAAATGTGGAAATGGTGGAAGTTTGAAAAATGGCCAATTTATTTTGAACGGGAAAATGTCCTGGGAAACCAGGAATTCTGGAAAATCCTGGACTTGGTCTGAAATTGGAAAAATAGGATTGTGGAATGTGTTAAAAGTGGAATGGTTTGAAAAATGTGGAAATGGTGGAAGTTTGAAAAATGGCCAATTTATTTTGAACGGGAAAATGTCCCGGGAAACCAGGAATTCTGGAAAATCCTGGAATTGGTCTGAAATTGAAAAAATAGGATTGTGGAATGTGTTAAAGGTGGAATGGTTTGAAAAATGTGGAAATGGTGGAAATTTGAAAAATGGCCAATTCATTTTGGATGGGAAAATGTCCCGGGAAACCAGGAATTCTGGAAAATCCTGGAATTGTTTCGAAATTGGAAAAATGGGATGGTGGAATGTGTTAAAGGTGGAATGGTTTGAAAAATGTGGAAATGGTGGAAGTTTGAAAAATAGCCAATTCATTTTGGATGGGAAAATGTCCCAGAAAACCAGGGAATTCTGGGAAATCTGGGAATTTTGTCAAAGGAAAGCCCGCGATTCCAGAAATAGGCTGAACAGTTTGAATCGGGTGAAAAATTTGAAAGGTGGCAAAATCTGGAGAAGAAGAATACGTTGAATAAATAAGATGAATTTTGTTGTAGAAAACCCTAGAAAAACCGATGTTAGCAGCATTCACTCAATTACTACAGAAAGGGGGCTCGTATGGCCATATTTGTTACGGTTTACCTGACACATGAAACCTGACGAATTTGGGGGTGCATCATTCACTTTTGCCGGCAAATGGCACCAGAGTGTAGAATATCGTAAAATGTGTTTTGTGGCAGTTCCAACTTTGACCACGGCATCAGTTAATATGTCACCTGGCGCTTTCGGTCATTTCCAGCAGACTGCATTGCAAAATGACTAACACCCCTCAGCCACCCGGAAATTAATAATAGTTTTAAGAAAATAATACTGGAAATTAATGCAATATGTGACCGCATACGTCAACAGCTAAATTAGGGAGCCTTTGTACCCCATTTTGAAATAATTCTATTATCATTTATAAGCCAAATAAAATTGTATTTTTCAAGTGGTTGCGATATATTATTTCACACCATAGATTTTAGACCGTACCGCCCATCCCCACTGCCCACCGCTCCTGAAGTATCCCATACTGACACTTTGAGAAAACACAGATGCAACAAATCTTACAAGCACTCTCCTTCAATGATACGGGAGAGATGTCCCTTTATCGCAACTATCAGCAGTGATCCACAACTACAGAGCGGGCGAGTGACGTCGGCGGGGCTGAGAGGCGAAGATAGAGCAGCCGAGCGGGAGTCGGGCCTGTGGGAGGCACAAGCATCATGTGACACGTGGGCTTTCATTCAGTCTTGTGATTCCAGGGTGTGTGCAGCATTTAGAGCCTGGGGGTCGGAGGGGTGGGGGGGTTAGGGACAAACATGCCCCCAGAAGAATGGATTGTATTTATAGGAGTCTCCATATGCAGGGTTGTCCTGATACCAATATGCTGGTACTGGTACTATTACCAAAAGGTATTTTGATACTTTTTTCGAAATAAGGGGGACCACAAAAAATATCGTTATTGGCTTTATTTGATGAGAACATGACTTATTGGAATCAAACTTTGGCATTAAATAATATAATAAACATATTACACAACTTCACTTATTAGTAGTAAGTAGGGTTGTACGGTATACTGGTATTAGTAGAGTACTCCGATACTAATAAATCATATTCGGTACTATACCTCCACTGAAAAGTACCAGTCCAAATCCACACCCAACATCCACTGTAATGATACCAAGTACAGGAGTGTATCTAGTCCAGGGGTGCCCACACTTTTTCTGCAGGCGAGCTACTTTTCAATTGACCAACTCGAGGGGATCTACCTCATTTATATATATATGATTTATATTTATTTATTTATGAAAGAAACATTTTTGTAAACAAGTTAAATGTGTTTAATGATAATACAAGCATGTGTAACACATATAGATGTCTTTCCTTCACGAAGACAAGAATATAAGTTGGTGTATTACCTGATTCTGATGACTTGCATTGATTGGAATCAGACAGTAATGATGATAACGCCCACATTTTCAAATGGAGGAGAAAAAAAGTTGTCCTTTCTGTACAATACCACATGAAAGTGGTTGGTTTTTGGCATCTAATTCATCCAGCTTCCATACACTTTACAAGAAAAACATTGGCGGCAAATTCCGTAGCTTGCTTGATTGACATTCACGGCACCCGAGGGTCTTGTGAGATGACACTGGCTGCTGCCAGTTCATTATTATGAAAAAATGACAGAGAGGAAGGCGAGAAACACTTTTTATTTCAACAGACTTTCGCGCCGTCCCTTCCGTCAAAACTCTAAAGGCCGACTGCACATTTCCTACCTTCACAATAAAAGCCCTGCTTCATGCTGCCTGCGCTAACAAAATAAGAGTCTCAGAAAGCTGACGTGCACAAGTGATGTGCACGTCAGCTTTCTGAGGGATCGCTTGTGCACGCCAGTTTTCCGAGACTCTGTATTTAGTTAGCGCAGGCAGCATGAAGCAGGGCTTTTATTGTGAAGATAGGAAATGTGCAGTCGGCCTTTAGAGTTTTGACGGAAGGTACGGCGCGAGAGTCTGTTGAAATAAAAAGTGTTTCTCGCCTTCCTCTCGGTCATTTTTCATAATAATGATCTCGCAGCAGCCAGCGTCATCTCACAAGACCCTCCGGTACCGTGAATGTCATTTAAGTGACGTCTTGGTGAAGATTGATGATCACTAATTTTTAGGTCTATTTTTTTTTAAAAGCCTGGCTGGAGATCGACTGACACACCCCCCGCGGTCGACTGGTAGCTCGCGATCGACGTAATGGGCACCCCTGATCTAGTCGATACTAATATGATTATGTTGAAATTTTGTGGCATCACAACATCTTTAGTATTTTAAAAATGGAGAAAATGGATGGATGGATTCCTTTGAAATCAGTGGCAGGCCGTGCGTTTCTCAACTTGGCCTTCAGTGATATATATATATAGATAGTACTTTATTGATTCCTTCAGGAGAGTTCCCTCGGGAAAAGTGAAAGTTGTTAAAAAGATTAAAAGTTGTCCGACTTCACCTCTCAAAATACCGTAATTTATGTCACACGGCCGGAGATACTATACAGAAACCTATTAGCGCACTACTGCGCATTGAGCACCCTCAACAGTGGACAAAACGGTCTATTTTTCGCCGCATTTAACATTTCATGAACCCAGTTCAGCAATTAAAAATAACTGTATTTCCTTGAATTGCCGCCGGGGCGCTAATTAATTTAAAACCTCTTCTCACTCCTGCGCTTACCAAAGGCATGCGGTAAAAGTAAGCATGCGCTAATTAATTTAAAACCTCTTCTCACGCCTGCGCTTACCAAAGGCATGCGGTAAAAGTAAGCATGCGCTAATTAATTTAAAACCTCTTCTCACTCCTGCGCTTACTAAAGGCATGCGGTAAAAGTAAGCATGCGCTAATTAATTTAAAACCTCTTCTCACTCCTGCGCTTACCAAAGGCATGCGGTAAAAGTAAGCATGCGCTAATTAATTTAAAACCTCTTCTCACTCCTGCGCTTACCAAAGGCATTTGGTAAAAGTAAGCATGCGCTAATTAATTTAAAACCTCTTCTCACTCCTGCGCCTACCAAAGGCATGCGGTAAAAGTAAGCATGCTCTAATTATTTTAAAACCCCTTCTCACTTCGGCACTTACCAAAGGCATGCAGTAAAAATTTGAGTGTGATGTAAGCTTGGACTTTAAATCCTACTGAATGGCTCATAATCTTCTTCCCTTTATGCGATTTCAAATTACAGGTATTGAAATCAGCCTCCCCCATTTTGAAAATGATGACAGGGCAAGTGTCACTCGTGACGTCACGAGTTTGACCAGGCGGTAATACTAAACATGCGCTAATTATTTTGCGAAGCGAGTTTGACCAGGCAGTAATTCAAGGCAGGCGCATACTATATGCCCTGTGGCAATTCAAGGAAATACGGTATCTATGGTGGTACTGTCAAAATTAAAAATATTGTATACAATAAATTAAACATGAAAAAATTTAAAAAATGTATATTTGACCTCACAATTTGTAACATTCGACGCTGTACAAGCTAGTGGTGCCGCTCGTTGTCGGTTGATTCTTATGAAAGTCGCGGGCAAACCGTTTCACCGCCGGGATGGCTCCCGGAGTCGGCCGACCTCGTCTCACAAGATCTAGTTTCTCTTAAGTATGTCACGGCTTGGGCGCGTGCCAGTCTGGCAGCAGCAAGCAGCTGCAATCAATCATCTGCAATCAACACACCTGCCACAGATGAGAAGCCCTGCCTTCATAAGCCGGCACAACCTGCTTTCCCGTGCCAGAACATAGCGACTTTTCTTGTAGAGTAAGCCAAGCCCATCTAGCTCAGTGAAGTGAAGTGAATTATATTTATATAGCGCTTTTCTCAAGTGACTCAAAGCGCTTTACATAGTGACACCCAATATCTAAGTTACATTTAAACCAGTGTGGGTGGCACTGGGAGCAGGTGGGTAAAGTGTCTTGCCCAAGGACACAACGGCAGTGACTAGGATGGCACAAGCGGGAATCGAACCTGCAACCCTAAAGTTGCTGGCACGGCCACTCTACCAACCGAGCTATGCCGGTCTATGCTCTTTCTGTTTTCTCTCTCCCGCCGCGTTTCACTTGTCTGGCGTTTTCCTTGTCATCAACCAGCAGCAATTCCCCCGTTTCCCCGTCACGAGCTGTGTGTCTCGTCTCCCCGTTTTTCCTCCAGTTCTCTGGCTGCTTCTTGGACCTCGCCCCCCCCCCACCTTGGACACGGACCCTGACACCTCGCTATTGCCCCCGACTACCTGCCTGTCTCACGGACCTTTGAGCCTGCCTTTCCCCTCCGGGATTTCCGCCTCTTGCTCTATACTGGGGTAACCCACAACAGTAAATTCACACACATAGTCGCACACCATATACATTTTGGGTTTGGCACACTCCTTTTTTATATATATATATATATATATATATCAACATTTTGCTTTCCGTCTTTGTGAGTACCCGGGAGTTTTCTGTGGCTTTCTATGGCTCCGGGGTCACTTCCTGTTTTCGCAACTTGTGATTGGATACACACTTGGGACTCCCAAGTGCATTGCATATTGATGCGAGTCCATTTGAAAAGAGAGGGTCATACTTTCCTCATATTCTCATCATTTGGAAATGTATGCAGACTCTTCTATAGTTGTATTGCTACAACTGGCAGACATATTTGATCTTTACTTCCAATTCTGCGCAAAAAAAAAATATGGTGATTCGGGATGAAGATGCAAACACAACACATACCAGGCATTCAGCACACACCTTCTCATTCAATAGATTTTCTTTTTTTTCATGACTATTTACATTGTAGACTGTCACTGAAGGCATCAAAACTATAAATGAACACATCGGGAGTTATGTACTTCACAAAAAAAAGGTAAAACAACGGTAAACTTGTTCAACATTCTAGTTTCTTCAAAACAGCCACAATTTTTTTGCACACTCTTGGCATTCTCTCCATGAGCCTCAAGAGGTAGTCACCTGAAAAGGATTTTCACTTCAGAGGTGTCGTAGTTTTGATGCCTAAAGTGAAAATCTGCAATGTGAATAGTCATGAAAATAAAGAAAACGCATTCAAATGAGAAGGTGTGTCCAAATTTTTCGCCTGTACTATCTATCTATATATATATATATATATATATATATATATATATATATATATATATATATATATATATATATATATGTATGTATGTATGTATGTATAGAAACATAGATAGATAGATTATCCATCCATCCATTTTCTACCGCTTATTCTCTTTTGGGGTCGCGGGGGGCGCTGGCGCCTATCTCAGCTACAATCGGGCGGAAGGCGGGGTACACCCTGGACAAGTCGCCACCTCATCGCAGGGCCAACACAGATAGACAGACAACATTCACACTCACATTCACACACTAGGGCCGATTTAGTGTTGCCAATCAACCTATCCCCAGGTGCATGTCTTTGGAAGTGGGAGGAAGCCGGAGTACCCGGAAGGAACCCACGCATTCACGGGGAGAACATGCAAACTCCACAGAGAAAGATCCCGAGCCTGGATTTGAACCCAGGACTGCAGGACCTTCGTATTGTGAGGCAGACACACTAACCCCTCTGCCACCGTGAAGCCCTAGATAGATTACATATGTATAAATATAAATACATATACATATATATATATATACATATATATATATATATATATATATATACACATTATATATGTACATATATATATATATATATACATATACATAGAGAGATAGATAGATAGATAGATAGATAGATAGATAGATAGATAGATAGATAGATAGATAGATAGAAAGATTACATATGTATAAATATAAATACATATATTTATATATATATATATATATATATATATAAATACACATATATGTACATATATATGTATATATGTATATATATATATATATATACATATACATAGATAGATAACATATGTATAAATATAAATACATATATACATATATATATATACACACACATTATATATGTACATATATATGTATATATATAGATGGATAGATAGATAGATAGATAGATAGATAGATAGATAGATAGATAGATAGATAGATAGATAGATAGATAGATAGATAGATAGATAGATAGATAGATAGATAGATAGATAGATCTATGGGTAAAAAGCAGAGCCTATCAGATTTTATTTTTTATTATCTATAGCAGGGGTGTCAAAAGTGTGCCCCGGAGGCCATTTGCTGCCCACAGCAAATGTTTTAAAAGGCCCACCGCACATTCTAAAAATACTATTAAAATAAACAAAAACATAAACAAAAGTGAAATAAAAAAGCTTAAAGGCTAAAGGTAATTTAGAAAAAGTTGCAACGTTGACTAATAAAACAATGCTGTTTTTTTTTTCTTTCAAACTGTCATTGCTCAAAACATAATATTGAATCAAAAGCAATGTTATTATGAATTATTGACCTATCCGAGTTTCCGATGACTTCACATCAAATATTCTACTAAGAAAAATATTTTTGGCGGAAGATTTAGCAAATTTGTTGAATAGATAATCAAAAATGTATATTTTGTTGTTTTCTTACTGTACCGAAAATGAACCGAACCGTGACCTCTGAACCTAGGTACGTACCGAACCGAAAGTGTGTGTACCGTTACACACCTAATATATATATGTATATATATATATATATATATATATATATATATATATATATATATATATATATATATATATATATATATATATATACACACACACACATATACATACATAATATATGCATGTGTTTATGTATGTATATATATATATATATATATATATATATATATATATATATATATACATAAACACATATATATATTTATACACACACATATCTGTATGTATACAAAAATATGTATATATACCTATTCATATATGTATACTTAAATATATACACACACACATGTGTGTTGTGTACATATATACACATGTATACAGTAAATAATGTCTATTTATTATTGAATTATTTAAATACGTCTACTTTTTACTTTAAAAAGTTTTGTTTGGCTTGTTTTTAATATTGCATTGTAAATTGTAATTCATACACGCAAAATTAATAATTACAGTATTCAATATTAAATGTTATGTTGTGATGTTGTTTTTTATTTGTTATCATATCGTACATGTATGGTGTGATTTTTTTTCTTTTTCTCTCTCTTTCTTTTATATTGTAATTCTACTGCCTTTTTTTTTAAATGTTTTTACATCATGGTCACGGGACTACAGATGAAAACTAGCCTTCTGGCTAATTCTGGCTTTTTTTTTAAGCATGCGTGTTATGAAATTGCATTGTCCCCGTTGAAATAAAAAAGATATTAATATTAAATATTTAGAGAAAAAAAAAAATTATAATATTTTGAAAAAAAACATTGTTCAAGTCAACGGTTGAATTTTTTTCAGTTTTTTTTACCGAATAATTTTCGGTACTATACCGCCTCTGAAAAGTACCGGTGATACCAAGTACAGTAACGTATATAGTCGATACTACAAACCCCGTTTCCATATGAGTTGGGAAATTGTGTTAGATGTAAATATAAACGGAATACAATGATTTGCAAATCATTTTCAACCCATATTCAGTTGAATATGCTACAAAGACAACATATTTGATGTTCAAACTGATAAACATTTTTTTTGTGCAAATAATCATTAACTTTAGAATTTGATCCCAGCAACACGTGACAAAGAAGTTGGGAAAAGTTGCAATAAATACTGATAAAATTGAGGAATGCTCATCAAACACTTATTTGGAACATCCCACAGGTGTGCAGGCTAATTGGGAACAGGTGGGTGCCATGATTGGGTATAAAAACAGCTTCCCAAAAAATGCTCAGTCTTTCACAAGAAAGGATGGGGTGAGGTACACCCCTTTGTCCACAACTGCGTGAGCAAATAGTCAAACAGTTTATGAACAACGTTTCTCAAAGTGCAATTGCAAGAAATTTAGGGATTTCAACATTTACGGTCCATAATATCATCAAAATGTTCAGAAAATCTGGAGAAATCACTCCACGTAAGCGGCATGGCCGGAAACCAACATTGAATGACCGTGACCTTCGATGCCTGTATCAAAAACCGACATCAATCTCTAAAGGATATCACCACATGGGCTCAGGAACACTTCAGAAAACCACTGTCACTAAATACAGTTTCTTCGCTACATCTGTAAGTGCAAGTTAAAGCTCTACTATGCAAAGCGAAAGCCATTTATCAACAACATCCAGAAACAACACTGGCTTCTCTAGGCCCGAGATCATCTAAGATGGATTCATGCAATGTGGAAAAATGTTTTGTGGTCTAACGAGTCCACATTTCAAATTGTTTTTGAACAAAGAGGAAAATAACCATCTGGATTGTTATAGGCGCACAGTTTAAAAGCCAGCATGTGTGATGGTATGGGGGTGTATTAGTGCCCAAGGCATGGGTAACTTACACATCTGTCAAGGCACCATTAATGCTGAAAGGTACATACAGGTTTTGGAGCAACATATGTTGCCATCCAAGCAACGTCATCATGGACGCCCCTGCTTACTTCAACAAGACAATGCAAAGCCATGTGTTACAACAGCGTGGCTTCATAGTAAAAGAGTGCGGGTACTAGACTGGTCTGCCTGTAGTCCAGACCTGTCTCCCATCGAAAATGTGTGGCGCATTAAGAAGCGTAAAATACGACAACGGAGACCCCGGACTTTTGAATTACTTAAGCTGAACATCAAGCAAGAATGGTAAAGAATTCCACTTTCAAAGCTTCAACTGTTACGCCTGTTCGGCATTGTGATGCCAGGTTCGATTCCCTCGAGGATGCGTCGAAAATTGAGCACAGCAAAAGGTATGAACTAATGATTTATTTAACAAAAGGTGCTAGAGAACAAAAATACTGGAGCTAAGAAAAGGCAAACAAAATACGCTAGCATGAAAGCTAGGATAAACAAATAGTAAACCAAACTGGCACATAGGCACACAAAGGGGAAAACAAAACATTTAGCATGAGAGCTAAGATTGAATAAAATTGCGCAGCGCGAGAGCTCGCGAGAATAATACAAAAATTTGCATGTAAGCAAAAGCGCAAAGCAGACGTACCGTTTTGCATGAACAAATTTGGATCCCAGACTGAACAACAAAAGATGCAGGCTTATATAAGGCAGGTGATTAGTGAGGACAGGTGTGCAGGGCCGTGAGTAACAGGTGAAACTGATAAGCTACCATGGTGACCGACTTAAACAGGAAATAATAGGATCAGACGGAGAGTGAAAATAAAAATTGAACAATAAACAATAATGTCCGGGTACTCCGGCTTCCTCCCACTTCCAAAGACATGCACCTGGGGATAGGTTAATTGGCAACACTAAATTGGCCCTAGTGTGTGAATGTGAGTGTGAATGTTGTCTGTCTATCTGTGTTGGCCCTGCGATGAGGTGGCGACTTGTCCAGGGTGTACACTGCCTTCCGCCCGATTGTAGCTGAGATAGGCGCCAGCGCCCCCCGCGACCCCGAAAGGGAATAAGCGGTAGAAAATGGATGGATGGATGGATGTGGAGGATCCAAAAAGCGGATCTCAACATTTAGCAATTAGTTTCCTCAGTTCCCAAACGTTTATTGAGTGTTGTTAAAAGAAAAAGGGATGTAACACAGTGGTGAACATGCCCTTTCCCAACTACTTTGGCACGTGTTGCAGCCATGAAATTCTAGGTTAATTATTATTTGTAAAAAAAAAAAAAAAAAGTTTATGGGTTTGAACATCAAATATCTTGTCTTTGTAGTGCATTCAACTAAATATGGGTTGAAAATGATTTGCAAATCATTGTATTCCGTTTATATTTACATCTAACACAATTTCCCAACTCATATGGAAACGGGGTTTGTATGTTGGCGGTTTTTGAATGCATTTTTAAAGTGTTTAGCCATTTTTTTTTACATTTTAGGATGCAAATAAAAAAATTAAAACATTTTGTCTTCTCGTCTCTCATGATTGTGAATGACGGGCAAAATTCATAAAAATTATCACAAAAATGTTGGAAAAAAAACAATGTTCATTTTTTTTGTTTTGTTTTTTTATATAGCACATTCAAACAACAACAAAAATGTTTTCCGAAGTGCTGCACAATAAAAATAAAATAAAAACTAGATTCAAATACTATCCTGGGCTCCACAAAAGACTGAATACATATAAAACCAATACAAAAACAACATGCAAATAAATGTGATTGGTAAAGCCAATTAAAACAAGACATAAAAACGAGACTTAAAAACACTCCACTGTAACAAACACTGCATCCAAAGTGCATGATTGCACATTCCAGGCAACAACATTTAGGATTAAAAAAGTAATTTAAAAAGTAAAAATCCCTGGAATGTTTCACGCCACGGCAGCTAATGCGTGTCATGCGTCATCACGTGACCGCGCTTTTCCACACTTGACAGGGTAAAAAAAAAAACTATTGCACTTTGGATGCACCAACCTGCTGGTAGTCCTGCTGCTCCGGCGTGAAAGTCTTGTCCACGGGCTGCAAGGAGAAGTTGTAGTGGGGGAAATTGTGCAGCCAGTAGGTCCACCACGGTGCAACATAGTCCAGCCTGGCAGCGGCCATCCCTCGCGTGCAAATAAAGTTCCCCACGGCCGAGAGCGAGATCACAGTGGGTGCAACGAATAAAGAGCGTTAAAGTTGTTCAGCCCTTGCACGGAAAGACGAAAACTCGCCATGATGGGGGTTGAGTGGGGGAAAAAAAAACAAAAAGAAGGTACAATTGTGTTGCGTTGAAGGGTGCAGGAAACTTGAGTGACGCCTGCGAGAACCTGCGTGGCTTAACAGGGGGGGGGAGGCGTGACGTCACGCCCGGCGTGTTTACCTCCTGGAACTTCAGGAGGGAAACAAAAATGACCAGTTTGCAAAGTTCATGACGTCAATATAAGTTTTTAGAATATATTTATTTGTATGTTTGTATGTATGTTGGTCATTTAGTCATGAATTGAAATGTTATTTAATGACTTCTGCTGTTTAGGTCTGACCCCTTGTGGACATTGGGGGGCACTGAGGTGCATTATAATGATTTATTTATCTATTTAAAAGACAGACATAATTTTATTTTACATTATTGTTTCTCTTACCCCGCCTTACGCCCGATTGTAGCTGAGATAGGCGCCAGCGCCCCCCGCGACCCCAAAAGGGAATATGCGGTAGAAAATGGATGGATTATTGTTTCTCTGCGATGAGATGGCGACTTGTCCAGGGTGTACCCCGCCTTCCGCCCGATTGTAGCTGAGATAGGCGCCAGCGCCCCCCCGCGACCCCAAAAGGGAATAAGCGGTAGAAAATGGATGGATTATTGTTTCTCTGCGATGAAATGGCGACTTGTCCAGGGTGTAACCCGCCTTCCGCCCGATTGTAGCTGAGATAGGCGCCAGCGCACACCGCGACCCCATAGGGGAATAAGCGGTAGAAAATGGATGGATGGAGTATTGTTTCTTTAGATCAGGGGTCGGCAACCCAAAATGTTGAAATAGTCATATTGGCCCAAAAACACAAAAACAAATCCATCTGGAGCCGCAAAAAAATAAAAGCCAAATTGCATACAGATAGTGTTTCATGAGATATAAATTGAATTAAGAGGACTTAAAGCAAAATAAATGAGCTCAAATATACCAACAAATGAGGCATCATGATGCAATATGTACACACAGCTGGCCTCAATAGCATGTTAGCATCGATTAGCATGCCGTGACCAAATATGTCTGATTAGCACTCCACACAAGTCAATAACGCCATCAAAACTCTTTGTGCATTCAGGCACAGCGTTAAAAGTTTGGTGGACAAAAATAGACAGAA